>NW_022693412.1:452874-463045 GCF_011630105.1 Anneissia japonica | reverse complement strand
ACCTAAGGAGCTATAACTGATTAAAAATAGGTCTGATTTTACCATAATTTCACTGTATAGGGGTACAAATACGCGCAAAGATACCTTTGATGCGCACGTACGGCAATGCTATTTTTAGGCTGATATGATCGATAATGTAAAAACGCAAAATTGCACGTACATGACGTCATGCATGACTGAGCGCGTTGAAAAGCTTACCATGACTATTCCAGACCAAGCCAAATGTTCGCTGACAGCGATTGTGCGTAAACTCGTGGCATTTTTTGAGATATCGTGCGAACAAAAAAGGGGAAAAAGAAAGAAGAATAAAAAAGTTGAAGATGATGATTCCGTACAATAACAATAGGTGATCCGCTAACGTTAGCGGATCACCAAAAAAAAAAGATGATTCTGTACAATAACAATAGGTGATCCGCTAGTGTAGCGGATCACCAAAAAGATGATGATGATCCTGACAATAACAAGAGGTGATCCGCTAGTGTAGCGGATCACCAACTAGATTTGAACTCGTCACAGAGGACGAGTTTGGTGATCCGCCGTACTTTGACCGTCACGAAGCACGCGCGTTTCTGATTGAAAAGTATTATATGCTAAAACATGCTCTATTTAAAGAGTAATTTTGAGCATTTTAAAGAAATTTTAAAGGAAAAGAGTAATTTTGAGTATTTTAAGGACTTACGAATGTGTACACATACGTCTTAACGTCCGTGCGCACGGTAGTATTAATACAGTGTCACAAACCCAACACATGTAACCGAAACGTAATTTCCAGCTTCAGTACGTGCTGTGGGCGTGGAAATGAGTGTACGGCTCGTAAATTTTGGAAAATTTTGGAATATTCAAAATGACCTGAAACGTGCTTTAAATCTGAAAAGTGATTAACAATTTTATAATTTTAACGCACAAGTACGAATACCTTATACAACGTGCCTGACGATGGTAATGGCACATGAATTTAAACCTTGTCAAGTTTAATTTAAAACCCCCTGTTGGTTGGTAATGCCACACGAATTTTGCCTTTTTAGTATACGAACTATCGGTCTGATAGTGTCGAAATACAGTCTGCCGCCCTCTATTTTCAATGTGTTTACATCTTTTAAGAAAGAAAGATGAGAAGGCTCCAAAAAAGCATTCTTTTTGACCATGATGACGACATCAAAATAAAAAATAAAGGGATACGTCCGAAAGAGAATTGATTTAGCTATAACATACTCACAGGTGGGAGACAATCAATCAAGATAAGTGAGTACGTTCAAACGAATATAAAAAGTAATAACGTCATAAATAAAAATTCAATTTTTTCTTAATTCAAATGGCAATATGATGACGTCACAATGTCCGATCAGCCATTATGATCTATAAAATCATATCTACCACTCATGTGCTTTCAGAATATGTAATAAAAATTGGGGGTCACCTTTCATCCTATGGAGCTATAACTGATTAAAAATATTTGTGGTTTTATGCATATATAAATGTTGACGCACGCGTACGCGCACGTTAAGTCGCGCGAACGGAAAATTATGGTACCTGACATTCAACCTTGACCTGAAGATTATGCTCACTTAATATGATTCAGAAATGACGAATGGTTAAGATGATATGGGCTCATCAACGTTTTGAGGAAAGAAAGATGTGTGGGTCAGAAAAAACAATTTTTTTGACCATGATGACGTCATCGAAATCTAAAAAGAAGTCAAATATATGAAAGAGAATTGTCTCAGCTATAACATACTCAAAGTAGGAAGACGATCGATCAAGGATAAGCGAGATACGCTAAAATGCGTATTTTCAAAAATGACGTCATAGCTATAATTCACTTTTTTTGAATTCAGACGCCAATATGATGACGTCACAATGTCCGATCAGCCATTATGATCTATAAAATCATATTTACAACTTATGTGCTTTCAGAATATGTAATAAAAATTGGGGGTCACCTTTCAACCTAAGGAGCTATAACTGATTAAAAATAGGTCTGATTTTAGCATAATTTCACTGTATAACGGCACAAATATGCGCAAGATACCTATGTTTGATGCGCACGTACGGTATTGCTATTGACCAAAAGATGACCGAAAAGAATGGAAATTTGTGAAAACAATGTCAGGAACCCAAAATATGTAAAATAACGTAATTTCTATCTTTCGTACGTGCTGCGCACGTAAAAATGCGCGCGCACAGTGGAAAATTTCAAAAAAATTTGAAATGCTCAAAATGGCCTAAAACGTGCTCTAATTTAGTCAAAAAGTGATTTTGAGCATTTTGAAATTTTGACGCACGCATACACGCGCGTAGTGAAGCGCACGCGTCAAATTAGGGTACAGTACATTCAACATTAACCCGAAGTTAATGCTCACTTAATACGATTTCGAAATGGCAATTGGTTAGGCTGATATTATCGATAATGTAAAAACGCAAAATTGCGCGTAGACTGAGCATGTTGATAAGCTTACCATGACTATTCCAGACCAAGCCTAATATTCGCTGACAGCGCTTGTGCGTAACTCGGGGCAGTTTTTGAGATATCGTGCGAACAGAAAAGGGGAGAAAGAAAGAAGAACTAGATTTGAACTCGTCTCTGAGGACGAGTTAGGTGATCCGCCGCACTTTGACCCACGAGGAAGTGTGCACGTGGCGGATTGAACAATAATTAAATGTTGATAATGGCAAAATACGCTAATTTAGTTTGTTAAAAAAGAATTTTGAGCATTTTAAAAGATTTGTTCATGCGTATGTGCACGTCATGATGCACATGCGCATCTTAATGTCACTGTTGTCTTTTGATATGAGATATATATGTATCAACTTTCATTGACAAACGCCTATTGGTGAAGGAGTAATGATCATTCATAGTATTTATCATATAAAAATTTTTTTTTTTACTTCAGGATGGCAATATGGTGACGTCACAATGTCCGATCAGCTATTATGATATATCATATCTACAACTCATGTGCTTTTAGAATATGTAATAAAAATTGGGGGTCACCTTTCATTCTAAGGAGCTATATTTGATTATAAATAGGCATAATTATTAGCATATGTAATATTTGACCCACGCGTACGCGCACGTTAAGACGCGCAAACAAAAAAATAAGATACCTGACATTCAAACTTGATCTGAAGTATAAGCCCATTTAATATTATTCAGAAATGACGAATGATTAAGATGATATGACGTCATCAACGTTTTGAGAAAAATATAATTTTTTTTCTTATTTTTTAATTCAGATGGCAATATGATGACGTCACAATGTCCGATCAGCTATTATGATATATAAAATCATATCTACAGCTCATTTCCTTTCAGAATATGTAATAAAAGTTAGGGGTCACCTTTCATCCTAAGGAGCTATAACTGATTAAAAAAAAGACTTGATATAAAGCATATATTAATTTTGACGCACACGAACGCTCGCGTTATTACTGTACACAAAAATATAATGTACATAACATTTAACCATGACCTGAAGTTTATACCCACTAATTATGTTTCAGAAATCACGACTGATTAAGGTGATTATGGGGTCATCAAAGGCTGGACGAAAGAAAGATGAGGGGGTAAGAAAAACCCTATATTTTGACCATGATGACGTCATTAAAATGTATAAAAATGCCACATATATGAAAGACAATTGCCTCAGCTACAACATACTCAAAGTTGGAAGACAATCCATCAAGAATAAGCGAGATACGCTCAAATGTGCATTTGCTAAAATGAGGTCATCGATAATATTCAGTTTGTTGAATTCAGATGGCAATATGATGACGTCATAATGCAGGATCAGCCATTATGATCTATAAAATCATATTTGCAACTCATCTGCTTTCAGAATATGTAATAAAAATTGGGGGTCACCTTTTCACCTAAGGAGCTATAACTGATTAAAAATAGGTCTGATTTTAGCATAATTTCACTGTATAGCGGCACAAATACGCGCAAAGATACCTATAATAATAATAAGCTTTATTTCAACACGGAAAGTTGGCTCAACTAGCAGTTGTTTTTCTGCAAGGCCGTGTATAAGGCACAAATTTTACAGTATACAAAAATAATAACTACAACACTTTGTAAAATTAAAATTAAATATAGTACACAAACTTAACTACTGTTTTTGATATTCACTTATGCTTATCACTAATTAACTAATTGAATAACTAATACTACTAACTACTGAATTTGATAAAATAGAAAGTTTACACTAGCAGAGAAAATACAATAATAGTTTCATTAAAAAAAAAATACAAATTCTTTACAAAATTGCCATAATATGTTTTTTAAATAAGGAAATGTTTTTACAATTTTTTAGATCGTCATTTAGTTCATTCCAAATCTTTGCACCTCTATATGATAAGCTTTTTTTTTTATAGTCAGTTTTTGGTTTTGGTAGTATTAATATTGGTTTAGTTCTGGTATCATAGTAATTATTTCTAAAGTGAAATTTGTTTGATAGATATTGAGGTGCAAGGTTGTTCATAATTTTAAACATGATAATAGTCTCATTTATATACAATCGTTTTTCCAAATTCATCCATTTAAGGCTTTGAAGAGCTTGTGTACTGGAGTCACTTCTTGATTTGTTTGTAATAATTTTTGCTGCCCGGTTTTGAAGAATTTGAAGCGTTTTAATTTGAATTTGATTTGAGCGTCCCCATACGACATGACAATATTCGAGGTGTGGAGCCATTAGGGATTTGTACAGTTTGCATTGAACATCTTTTGAAAGAATTTGGCTAGTCTTTTTTAGATAGTACAAGCTCTGCAATGCCTTAGATTTCACATGACTTACTTGTGAACTCCAAGAAAGATTCTTATCAAGAATTACACCAAGATGTTTGCATTGATTAACACGAGTGATAGGTTCTCCATCAATGTTTATATCAATTTGAAGATTTGATATGTTTGAAAATTTTTGTCTCGAGCCTATTATCATGTATTCAGTTTTCTTAACATTTAAACTCAGTTTATTAGATATGAGCCATTTCTTAATTTCTATCAAATCATCATTAATTGTTGCAGTTAAATTATCAACATTTTTATCTACATAATATATACAGGTGTCATCGGCATACATTGAAACTGTGGATTTATCAACAGTTCTAGGGAAATCATTCATATACAGGAGGAATAGCAAGGGTCCTAATATAGACCCCTGAGGGATCCCACATATACTGTGACATTCTTCAGAATCTGCTCCATTTACATTAGTTATATGAGTACGGTCTTGAAGATAGTTAGTGAACCATTTGATAACACTTAGGTGAAGATTGAAAGAATAAAGCTTGTTGATTAGTTTGTGGTGGTCTACTGTGTCAAATGCCTTTTTAAGGTCAATCATTACTATTCCTATAAGGTTTCCTTTATCAATTGCTTCTAACCAGTTTTCTGTGATATTTAGTAATGCGGTTGTTGTTGAATAGCCTGGCCTAAAGCCAGATTGATTTTCATATAGCATGTCATTTTGGTTTAAAAAATGATATAATTGTTCAAAAACAGTTCTTTCAAGGATTTTTGATAGAACTGGAAGGACTGAAATTGGCCTGTAATTATTGCAGTCATTTCTAGAACCTCCTTTATGCACTGGGCAAATTTGAGCTTTTTTCCACATTTTTGGAACAGATGAATTTGAGAGGGACAAATTTACAATGTAAGTTACAGGATAAACAATTATATCAATGACAAGTTTAACCATATTAGCTGGTATTTTATCAATTCCAGTAACTTTTTTTGATGAAAGCGAGTTTAAGAGTGTATAGATATACTCTACATCAACATTTCCAAAAGTAAATTTATCATTGTTAGTATTATTAGTATTATTAGTAGTATCATTATTATTTGTATTGACAAATATGTTTGATCCGCACGTACAGAATTGCTATTGGCCAAAAGATGACCGAAAAGAATGGAAATTTGTGAAAACAATGTCAGGAACCCAAAAATTGTAAAATAACGTAATTTCTAGCTTTCGTACGTGCTGCGCACGTAAAAATGCACGCGCGCAGTGGAAAATTTCATAACTATTTGAAATGCTGAAAATGGCCTAAAACGTGCTCTAATTTAGTCAAAAAGTGATTTTGAGCATTTCAAAATTTTGACGCACGCGTACGCGCGCGTAGTGAAGCGCAAGCATTAAATTGGGGTACAGTACATTCAACATTAACCCGAAGATAATGCTCACTTAATACGATTTCGAAATGGCAATTGGTTAGGCTGATATTATCGATAATGTGAAAACGCAATGAGGTCACGCATGACTGAGCGCGTTGAAAAGCTTACCATGACTATTCCAGACCAAGCCAAATGTTCGCTGACAGCGATTGTGCGTAACTCGTGGCAGTTTTTGAGATATCGTGCGAACAGAAATGGAAGGAAAGGTAGAAAAAAAAAAAAAGAAGATCTCTGACAATAACAAGAGGTGATCCGCTAACGTTAGCGGATCACCAATAAAAAAAAGATGATTCAGTACAATAACAATAGGTGATCCGCTAGTGTAGCAGATCACCAAAAAAATGAAGATGATGATGATGATCCTGACAATAACAAGAGGTGATCCGCTAGTGTAGCGGATCACCAAAAAACGAGCAAATTTGAATTCCCACAATCAAAATCCATCCACCCATAAGGGACAGATATAGAGAAAGAATTTTCGGATTAGAAATGGTGGAGACAACAGACATTAAAAAAAATAGGTTGTTTTAGAGTTAGCCTACAGTGACGTCATGCTCCCTTCTTTCTGGTCTTTCTTCTCTCTTTCTTCTTTATTTTTGGGGGTTGGGATTGACCCGTGTCCCTGAAATGATTGATTGAATGATTGATCATACTTAATTATATTGGCAAAGCTACGAAAATGCATGTGCATATATCCTATGCTCCATCTGACCTGCTCTTTTTTTTTCTGATGCATTTAAATGTGTATTTCTTTTCTTCAATTCATGTTTTGTGGATTTTTTTTTATTTTTTTTTTCTAATAGTGCTTTTTACGCCAAATGGAACTTTTTTATTTGGACAATAAAGTTTATCTTATCTTATCTTATCAACTCCTGTCTCTTATACACATCTCAATCATTTTTGCTCACATCACTATGTTGACTCAAATCTTGAATAATATAGCCATACGACCGAAGAGAAATCAAAATTATAACAAATTTGAAAGCAATGAACCAAGGTTTTAATGAATAGGTTTTAGACATGTTTCAACTGTATCTCACAGTCATCTTCAGTAAACTAAAGGTATGGAATTCCACACTATCACCAATATTTCATCATTTATTCCAACTAAACAACAATTGGATGTCTTAAAAAATGGACTTGACTTTTCACTACCCTCCAACAAGGTTAGTAAAACAGATTATTTACTTGCTTTGAATCCATCAACTACAGAATGGCTCAACACCTCAAAAATAATAACCAAGCAACGGAATTGAGGGCGCACTTATCAGGTTTGGCCCACACATATGCCAATGCATATAAACCATCGCAAAAGGATTTAAAAAGAATAAAATCATTAACTGAACTTCGAAACAATAAGGATATTATTATCACAAAACCGGATAAAGGTAATAGAACAGTTATAATGGACAGGTCAATGTATAATAAGTGTATACATAAAATTATTAATGATGACAGAAAATTTGCCTAAAGGGATAACGATCCTACAATTAAACGTGAAACCAGTCTTCAACGACTCCTCAGATCCTTGAAAAAATCTGGGGAAATTGATCAAGACATTTTTTCCAACATTTATCCAAAGTGCTCTCGTCCGGCAAGGATCTATGGACTACCAAAGATGCATAAAACATTCACAGAAGGAGTACCAAATATGAGACCAATAATTTCATCCATCGGGACCTACAACTACAGACTTGCCAAATACTTAAACCAACTAATCCGACCTTACATTCCCTAAGAACACACTGTTCGTGACACATTCACCTTTGTCAATACCATAAAAAACTGGAAACTACATCAAAAAAACATGGTGTCCTTTGATGTTGAAAGCCTTTTTACAAACATCCCACTGCAAGAATCAATTATTGACTTAGCTGTGGAATACATCATCAAAAATAACAAAAACTGTAAAATCACAGAAAACAATTTGAAGAGACTTTGTTAAAACTTTCTACATCTGAAAATCACTTCCTATACAATGGAGAAATTTTTCAACAAATAGATGGAGTTAACATGGGCTCGCCACTTGCACCAATCTTAGCCAATTTGTTTTTGGGACATAACAAACAAATTTGTCTGAACCAAAGTGATTGCCTAATATTGTTTTTTACACCAGATATGTTGATGACACTTTTTGTATTTTTGATAATGAATAAGACGCCATGCATTTCTTTGATTTTTTAAATACGAGACATAAGAACATAAGATTTACAATGGAAAAGGAGAATGACAACTATATCAGCTTTCTTGACGTGCTAATTCAGAAACTTGAAAATGGAGACATTAAAACATCAACATACAGGAAACAAACATTTACTGGTCAGATGATGGGATATTTTAGTTTTTGCGCAGAAAGTTATAAACTAAGACTAATTAATACTTTGTTGGACAGAATATATAAAATCAACAACACATGAAATGGAATACACAAGGACTTTAACAGCTTTAAAAACATTTTACTTAGGAATTATTACCCTGCAAAACTAATAGACAGGTTAATCAAACAATTTGTAGACAGAAAAAACAAAAATGTGGTTACAGATGAATCGTCATCCTTAAACGAAGTGTGTTATTTTAAACTTCCTTTTATTGGTCACACATCTAGAATAACTAAGGAAAAACTAACACAACTAACAAATAAATATTGTAATGGTTTAAAAATCAATCTAGCATTCAGCACCAGCAAAGTAGGAAGTTTTTTCAACAATAAAGATACTATACCAGATGCTCTTAGATCCAATGTGGTATATAAATTCAGTTGTGGGGGCTGTAATGCCACCTACATTGGTGAAACGTCTCGCCACTTATCTATAAGGATCACCTGATATCTGATAAAAACTCACATATATACAAACACTTAGCAAAAAATCATAAATGTAAATCAAATAGTAATAATGCTAATTTCATAATAATTGATCAGGCCAATAATGGATATCAACTAAAACTCAAAGAGGCCCTGCACATTAAATGGGAGAATCCATCATTGAACAAGCAGGTACAACACTACAACGCTTTTGGCCAACTTCGGTCACCGACAACTTCGGTCACCGACACCTTTGGCTGCGCACTGTCGAACACCAAAATGTATGGAGCGCCCTTTGAGTGCTTTGCCGATTGGAAGTTGAATGCGCGCTATTGTTTGTCACGCTGATATACAGTGGTTGAATGAGCGCTATTATATCTATTCAATTCTTAACTTCAAATTCAGAAACACTCAAGCTTACATTGTTACAGATAGGCCTATACACACAGAACATGTCGCAACAATTAATATTAATAGTGTGTTAAAATTTAAGTGATAAAATTATATAATTTGTGAAAAAATCATAACGAATTAAACATGGCAAACTTTGCGCTGCCACTTACACCATGGTTAACACAAGCAACATATTTGCAAGATTTTTAAACATTTTGACGATAATAATTGTTAAAGGTAAACATCATTGCTTGTTATCGATTATAGATCTCATTTTTTACATGTGCACTTATTTACTATTCAGTAATGTAAATATAAAAACCTGAATTTTAAATTACCAATAAATTAAATATTTGATTGAGTAAATTAATTGATTGGCTTTAATGATATAAAGTGTAGGTACATTAAGGGCATGAGAATAGAGAGATATTCCTACAGAATTTTTATTGACTAATGATTGACAAATATACTCTAGATTTCTTTTTCCAACTCTTGTAAATAACACACTTTCATCACCCTCGCTAATGTGTTATTTTACATCCGATCTTGTATGAAAAGATATCATGAACAGACAACAGACATAAAAATAAAATTATTTAAAAAAATGTTTTATTTTGTGGATAAAGGACGAAATTTGTGCATGTGTATCATTCTAAATTTTATTTGACAAAATTCTATTTTGATGAAATATGAATAAAAATACAGTAAAAAATGCTTTTTGTAGTCTATTAATAAACAAAATACTGGAGCTTATACTTATACTGGAAATATGAATTACTGTACAATGAATAGGCCTACAGTTT
>NW_022693412.1:445990-452572 GCF_011630105.1 Anneissia japonica | reverse complement strand
GATATTCCTAAAGAATTTTTATTGACTAATGATTGACAAATTTACTCTAGATTTCTTTTTCCAACTCTTGTAAATAACACACTTTCATCACCCTCGCTAATGTGTTATTTTTACACCTGATCTTGTATGAAAAGATAACATGAACAGACAACAGACATAAAAATAAAATTATTTAAAAAAATGTTTTATTTTGTGGATAAAGGACGAAATTTGTGCACGTGCATCATTCTAAATTTTATTTGACGAAATTCTATTTTGTGGATAAAGGATATTTTGATGAAATATGAATAAAAATACAGTAAAAAATGCTTTTTGTAGTCTATTAATAAACAAAATACTGGAGCTTATACTTATACTGGAAATATGAATTACTGTACAATGAATAGGCCTACAGTTTTAAATTGTATAATGAATATTATTATTTTTTTAATTTCTGGACCCCTTTGGAAACAAACCTTCGGGTTTAATGGGTTATCCTATGCTCCATCTGACCTGCTCTTTTTTTTTCTGATGCATTTAAATGTGTATTTCTTTTCTTCAATTCATGTTTTGTGGATTTTTTTTTATTTTTTTTTTCTAATAGTGCTTTTTACGCCAAATGGAACTTTTTTATTTGGACAATAAAGTTTATCTTATCTTATCTTATCAACTCTTTGATGTTTTCCTCAAAAAGCTGTTTTGAAAAGTTTTGCTTTGTAATTTTTTTTCTGTACTCTAATTAAAATAATGTAATGTTATGTTGTGAGCATGAAATATAAACAAACAAACAAACAAAATTACATAGAAAAACTACAGTGACTCATAACCACTGTTGAAGTGGTTTAGCCAAAAACAATGGGAAAAAACGTAACATGTCGATAACAACATATAGAAATAGGTCTACACAAATTATAGAGTTTCAGTGATCCAAAAAAGTGTGTTCAGAACAAATACTAATTAGCTGTGATGGTCACTTACCATACTGCCTCTCTGCTTGCAAATGGCATCAATCTCATCTAATATGATAATATGAAGACCACTGTTTATACCACACTAAGGAATAAAAATCAAAATACAAATATACATAATAATATTAAGATTATACTAATCATACATTCATTTTAATATAGTAGTCAATATTTCCTATGATAAAAAATATTTAAGGCCAGATTTTTGCATCAAAGATGATAATTGGCTATGGTGGTCACCTGATAACTATACCTAAAGGGATTGGGCAATCAAACAATTTGTTAATGTTTTTATATCTAGTGTGATTTTCATTGAATAAGAAATGTTACAGTGTGACTAAGGAATTAAAATGTTTTAAACTAACCCTCTTTTGTTCCTCTTCAGCTGCCTGAAATAGCTTTCTAATATTTGCCTCTGATTCACCAACAAATTTATTGAGAACCTCAGGTCCATTGACAATTTGTGGTTCACGGGCATTTAACATTTTACCAATGGTCCTAGCCATCAACGTTTTACCAGTACCTTAACAGAGGAGAAATGCAATTGTTAAATGTGTGATGTGTAGCATTTAATTTGTTTTTTTATTATTATTATTATTATTATTATTATTATTATTATTATTATTATTAACCAGGAAAAAAAAAGTATGTTTACATTATTTATCAAATAGAGTATTGCTTTGTAATTTCTGTGATTAAAATATAAATATTGGGTTGAAGTTTGGAATAATTAGCTTGATGTTAACATATTGTCTTCTTCAAAGTAGTGCACCTACAGTACCTACCAAACCTTTTACTCTGTAATGCAATATATGAGTCGTAAAAATGTTTTACTTGTTTATAGCATGTTTATTTACTACACATATACAACACACTTATGTTAGATAAACAGGCTGAAAATGACAGAGTGCACTCGCAACTTATCTACAAATTTGCACTTTTTCTGTTCAACAACACAAAAAATAGGTTTTGCCATCACCTGGTGGTCCATATAGTAGTATTCCTCTCACATGCTTGGCACCAATCTGCTCCACAAACTCCGGAGGGAAAACACGAGACGCAAAGGCTCTCCTAAAAATATTGGAGAATTCCTACAATGAAATGAAATTGTGTTAAATTGATTTAAATTTTTAAAATCTCATTTTTAGAATATAATTTTGAATGATAATTTTTATTATTGATACATACAGAATTAAATTAAATTGGCTTCATCTCCATGACTGTCTACAGAACACATCCAGTGACACAGAATACTATTTTTTGAGGCAGTAAGATGGAGAATATTCTTGGCAGTAGAATTTAGGAAAACTTCAGCCTCATCCCAGATGATGAATGTGTAGCTTACCTTATCCAGACCACCAATACCCATTTGTTTAAAATCCCAATCAGGGTTGATGATGGATTGGGCTCCTGATTTCCTGAAATAGTAATACAAGTAACAAAATTAAAAAGTTAGTCCAAATAATTCAAATGATGCAATTAATATATTGAAAGGCTTCTCCCAAATTTACCAAGTTACATACAAATTTAGTTTTAAAAATTTCATAAATAATACTAAACATAACAAAAAGTCAATATCAATAAATTAAGTTCATGATAATAACAATGTTCAATTAAATATAATACACCAGACAGCCCTCAAAATTAAGAAAAAAGTATGTCAGCAAAAAAGAAAGAAAATCGCCGACGCCATAAAACTGACGCCGGTTTTAACGTCGGCAGTTTTTAGATTCAGCCTACAGCCCTGAAATCAACCCATGCTGACCTGTTTCACCTTGCTAGCTAGTGTTGTTTGTTCCAGGTTAGGAGGCACCTGATCCCCGAAAAGATCAAGACTTAACCAATGCTAACCGGAGTACATAAACACAGATCTCCGGTTGGCGGTGATGGAGTAATCCCATACTTCGGTTTGGGTGCTAGCTTGGTGTTTATTGTTTTGTTTTTTGGGGGTTTATTTTCCGGCTTTTTTCTTTGTGTTCTTGACTTCAATATTGTCTAACGCATAGAGACCTCGTTTTATTTGCGCTATATAAATCCATCTTTTATTATTATTATTATTATGTGCCACAGGCCCGGCGGCTGATGGCTTACAGGTACGATATTGAGGGAAAATATGTAGGTCTGCTGTAGGTCTAATGTGTAAACATACAACAGATCTGGCTAACATTTAACGATTTAAGAATTAATTTTCAATCTTTACTGCAGAAAATAACACTGTGCTGTGCGTAACCATGGCATAGTCGGTTTTTTGTTTGATCTCTCTTTTTGTTACTAAAATATGCTGCGCATTGTCAAGAGTCAGACTTTTATAAGTACTGTGAAAGCATTACGCATTACATGGTGAAGTAGCCTATTCTATAAGTGCTTGTCCACGGACAAGTGGTCCCTAAAATTCTTGTTGTCCGACCGTAAAAAGCACTTGTCCCAGGCATCAGGCAAGTGGGTTTGCTCAGGCTTGAAGATGATAATGGTGTACCATTATCATCTTTGTTGTCAATATCATTATTACACTACCTTATTATTACTACTGCTACTACTCTACTTTATTTTTAATAAGAAAGTATTTTAAATCTTGGATGAACCATTGTTTAGCATGTGACGCTAATACAAGTCATATAAATATTGATCTAACTATCCACCTGCAACTACTGTATTTAGGATTACTCATTTTTTTAATGCTGAATATAATTATAGGGGCTACTAGCATGACACACTTACACTTTTGACTTTCCAGTTAAATTAAGCGCCGAGTTTTCTGCTTTTTCAAATATAATCTGACTGTTGCTCAGCAATTCACCAATTGTGAGTGTTGCTGATTTACCTGACCCACTATGACCTCTTAATATGGAAGGGTCAGCTCCTGTAAAAAATACAAAGATTCTTTATATTAAATTAAAAAACTAAATTATTTGCTGGTTCATTTCAACTCATATAGTAGATGATATTGAAAGGATACGGTACCTTAGAAATACTGCACTCCTTGAAAACCTATCCTGTAATCCAATACTTTCATAATTACACAGAACAAAAATAACGTTCCCATTTCTAATGATTTAATTATATATGCAAATTATTTGAAAACCCCTTAATTTTAATTCGCTTGCATTAATTGTTTAGACAATCCCTTAAGTTAACTAGTAGTATTATAATTTGATTAAAATTCCTTATATTAGTTCGAATTAAGAGGGCAGTTTATGAATCTCTTTTTAAAAGATGATTCTCTTACACCAACGAATTTGCCGTAAATTAGTCAATATGATTTCTACCAGGTCTGCGGTGAAGCATGCACTCACTGATCATACATACCACTGATTTCTTTCACCAACAAGCTCAGTAATTTCTTCTCAGGCATTTTGAATACCATCTAGAGGAAAAAGTGAGAAATTAATAAAATATTTAGAAGATGTATTCAAACAAACTGGTATTTAAATTAGATCTAAAATAAAAAAAAGTGTTAGTCAAATACGAATAACATGCTGTAAAAGCAAAACTGATGTTATGTTGTTGACAATGTAATACAGGAGACAATACAAGTGACTTCTTAGAACATGTAATTTATTTGGTGTACCATGATACATGGAATGAATAATATGTGACTGAAACCCGGACTTCCACTGGGTCTACGCCCATGGCCCAGGACCCCCGTCCCCCCAGCCGACTGGTGTATAGTCACACATTTCAAATCTCTCAGGTTGGTACTATGGCGTTGTCTGATGGAGCTTATAATTCCATAGTACGAAGGGAAAACAGCAAGAACAACATTGGCAGGTTTCAAACTTGGTTACTCTCACACCAAATTCCAATTCCCACACTGTGTAACCTTTTAATTGATATATTTAGCAGCTATTAGTGGATTGAACAGTTAGAACGTATAATTATTATTACATCTAACCACTCTCAAAATGGACAACAATTGCAATATAACCCATAACATAACGGGTAATATAACCCATTACCGGTATGTAATAAATAATGTGTAAACTGAATCTCAAAATGAGGCTTTAGAAGAGATTGATTTGTGACAGTATGCAACCTACCTGTTGGTCTACGCTGAAAGCCCTCCTGACAAACTGATTACAGAATTCCTGGGCCATCTTATCTGAATCATAAGCTTCACTACTTGCACTAAAATAAAATAAACATCATTTTAATTTACATTAAGTATTATCAGGTATTATGTATGTTATTTATTTAAAAACTGCAAATCTCTTGTTTTTAGAATAGACATCCTATTGCAGAAATGCCAAAAAAGATACATGTGGCTACTGAATTGCCTTTTTTTGGTTTTGTTTTTTTTTTTCTGTTTGTATGGTATGTTTTAATGTATTCCATTTGTTAGTGTTGTATTAAGTTCAACCGAATAAGGAGATGCTAAGTTTGCTTCAGGGTGTGAAAGAAACATTTTCATTTGTTTTTTAAAATAAATCAATTTTAATTATTAAAAATATTAACATTAATGACAGTAAATATGAGGAAAGTCATGTATATAGTTTTCAACTAAATAATAAATGTCAAATAAAAAATAAAATATACAAATACAATTTGTTAACACTTCTTTTTATTCAGGAATAAAAAAATGTCTTTATTCTGTACAAGCTTGAATAAGCAATGTGGTGCTTATAACATTTGGAGGCTTCAGTGCGGTGCTTATTCAAGAGTGGCGCTAATAAAAATAAATACTAGTGTGGCGCTTTTATGCCCATTCCCATGTTACATATCTCACATTCCTGTAATACAGTAGGCCTATCATAGGTCCAATGTCATAGTAAATAAACACTTTAATACAAAAAAAGAAATACTTGTGTATTCATTGTGTTACTTATTCATCTTAACACTGTATACATTGCATTTAAAACCCAAATTGTTTAATTACACACAAGGTAATAATATACTCTTAAGAGCCACGATGCTTATTCGAGAGGGGCGCTTTTTCGAGCATTTAGGGTAATTAAAATCTATATAATCTGAATCCACGATTTTGTATCAAGATAGCAATAAAGGCTTTTATTTTAATTATAAATCGCATTATTACAGAAAACATATTTTTAAAAACTTTTTATCACTTGCAAATTGACATCTTATTGAACATTTCAAACATTTTTTGCCTGCAGTCTGGGTGTTTAATTTTGTGAATAAAATTTTCCCAAATAGTTGTCTGTACTGAACATGATGGATCAATCAGCATACATTCCACAATATTTTTGCCCATTTCTTGTGTTGAACTTCTTGGTTCCTTAAAGCTGTATAACCTTTGCTTTTATGGTTACGAGTTGAGCGTTGCTTACACTTGAAAGCAAAGAAATGTTTTGGGTTGATAAATTCCTAAATGTGGAATGGTATCTCCAACTGCTTCACTTTAACTTTTGAGTTTATAAGAATACCTGGCTTTGGTACCAAAATCGCTCAACTTCACTGGATTTTGGTTTTCAGTAGTTCTGGAATTCAGTGTGATTTGAAGCAGAAAAACAGTTTTCTGAAAATTTTCTGCAGTGCTTGGTAATTGCACTTTGAATTCCTGATTTTTGTTTGGTTTTTTTAACTGGAGATACATTATAAATGTAGCCTTCCCATGTCTTCCATTTTTTTGCCATATTTTTCAGTTCATTAACCTGAAATGATAAAGTATAATGCAAAA
>NW_022693412.1:434325-445709 GCF_011630105.1 Anneissia japonica | reverse complement strand
TCATCAATTTGCGTCCGTTTGGTTCCATCATTAAGGATTTTAGTTCGGAAGACCTGCCAATTTGTTTGCTTAGGAAGTATGAGAAGATATCCCTACGCTTCATTAAAGCTGAATTGGATTATCATTTTTTACACAATATATATATATTCTAATATTTATATATGTTATGTAATACTGTAATATATATTTTTATTTATATATTTATATTCGTATTTCTTTATATATGTATTTACATTTGTCTATATTTTATTTATATTATTTATTTATTAACTTTAATTTGTATAGAATGCATTAATATTATTTATTATAGTTAATGACAAATATTACATATATAACAATTTAAAAATCTATTCATATATATTTTGTTGTTATATATTTATATTCTTGCCATATATTTATTTATTTATATTTATTATTACCAGTATTAACAATAATAATTTATAACATGTATAACAACTAATGAAAAATGCATATTATTACACTAGACCTGATCATAAGTAACTATCACAAGTCCAGCTGCAGGCCAATTCAAGAGTCCCCACTTGCTGGACATTTTATTAACCGAACTCTAAAATGTAGTAGTAGTAGGAAAGTATAATACATACTCCAAGTATTGAAATTGAATCCCAACACGATGGCGTGTATTTCAATACTTGGAGTATGTATTATACTTTCTTATCTGAGATTAATCAGTGGACCTTTCGGTTTTTAGTAGTAGTAGGGCGTAGGCCTAAGCCTAACTATGCCTAGATACACTAGATAGGTCACTTAGCCAGATATGTTTACCTTCCTAGCCTAGGCGGCCCTATAGTTTCATTAGCAATAGTCCTACTACTTACCTAGCTACAACATGTTTTATTTTTAACTTAAATGTATAAACATGGCTGCTGAAATTACTGTAGTAGAACCAATAACTCCCTGGTAGAACTAGCACTAGCCTAGGAGAATATTACACATCAGTAGTATAGGGCTACCTAGCCTAACTAGGCTAGGCCTAGTCCTAACTCATGAATAGGCTCTCCTCTCCTTGAGATGCCATCCTTGAAGTGCTGAATATTCCGAAATTCTGTATCACATCCTGGCCTAAAGTATTAGTATAATTAAGTCTAGCCTGCTATGAGTCCGTTATGTATGATAAACTAGGCCTAGTCCTAACAAGAGCCTGAGTTTTTATTTACTGTAACAATAACAGTTAATAGTACTATCATGGAGGTATATGGTACTATCTAATAGTAACACATGGAAATCAGTAGCTCACCTAGGCCTCAAATTGTCAAATTTAGTGAAATCAAACATGGTCTACCTACACCGAACTTACTTTTGTTTGGCATCGCAGATAAAAAAACGTGGAGGCAGGTACCTAACAATCATAAAACTGAAAGGATACGCTGAGTGTCAAGTAACTTTGCTAGCGACGCAATCGGCTAACATTTGTAACCTTTCCCATTTTATCAGAAATGTTCGCCAGATTAATTATGAGTGTTGATTGGTATTTGGCTCGTGATCAAAGGTGTCGTCTGGTACCGAGATTCACAGTCACTTACTTCCCGTAAACCATTTGATGACATAGTAGCTACTATCAGTAGCCACAAAAATGGCAGTTGTAAATTAAATATACAACAAAAAATCATTAAAATTTTTTAGCAACAATATAGAAGACATACTCCAAGTATTGAAATACACGCCATCGTGTTGGGATTCAATATTTCAACATTAATTATGTCATCATCAGGAATGTCATCATCATTTATGATCACACATTTATTTCATGAATTGTGTAATTTATACACTTAACAATACAGTTGAAAATTTTGCAAGGTTGGTGGGTTGTTAAGATAATCTGAAAGGTTTGATTACACACAAATGTATTTGTATAGTTTAATTCTTATAGAATCATTCTTACCTCTTCTTCTGAAGAAAGTCAGCCTCCAAAACAATGGTAGCAATCAGTTGAGTGTTCTGATCAAGATTGTATATAGAAACTAGACATAAAAAACATAATATTAAATTGAGATGATTAATTAATTATACAAAACCAAAGGAATACTAACACAATCAAATATAATACAGTAAAATGTCAATTTTACGAACATCAATTTTACGATTGGTCTTTGCCACTGATGGCGTCATCATCGACGAATTATTGCCGTAAAAAAAGCTTGATTGTACATGTGTTAAAAATTTTTCTTAATAAAATCAAGTTTGTTTGTTTGTTTCTATTTATTAGGAGGTTCAACTTTTCTTCCATTTCTGGTATAATAATCACTATGTTAATGTAATAAACCTAACCAGAACAACGAACTACAGTACCAACGCAAGTGTTATTGGATTGAGCGCACATATTTACAATGACGAACGAGTGTTGGGGTCAGCAACTTACTGACATCGTGAATGTTAGATGATTGCGAAATGCATGTGAACAACACTATTCAACGATCTAACAACTAGAAAGAACACGAGAGGAAGGTCCATAAAACATAGATGTTTGAATAAGAGTTAAAATAATATTTTGTAAAGTAGAGAAGAATGCCAGCAATTAAAATAATTTTTCGTTTTTATCAAAGGTAAATTCAGCTAGGGTATAGCGCGGTAGAACACGCTGCTGCACTGTCAGTTTGTGCTAGGCCTGGCTGCTGTCAGCCTATCAGTGCTCGATGGCAGGAGATACTGTAGCAAGGCCTAAATATTGGAAACTGACACCCGATCTAGTTTACAATTTTTTTTAATTTACGAAGACCCCAAGGGGTACGTAAAATAGACGTTTTACTATATACACAAACCAAAGGAATACACTTACAGTCAAACTCGCCTATATAAATTATGTTTTAGTAAAAAAAAATTGTTAATGTCGATTTTTAATGCTACTTTGTTTTCCTTTTAAAAGATAAATACTTGTTAATATAATTTGAATAAATCACTGTCAAATACATTGATTATAATTTATGTACCAAATTAGTCTTTATTCAAATAATTTCTATCTGTAACTTAAAGTCAAAAGAAGTCCATCGCCAAATGATTTGAAGCTTTCCTTATGATCGATTACTGTTTACATTGTGTGGTGTGTTGAATACATTAAGCGATCATGACTATCATTCTGTGACGTGCTCAATAAAGATTCCTGGGTAGATTCACCATACCATAGATACACATGCTTGTGTACAAGGTTGCAAAGGAACGTTACACTAGATTGAATAACCAATGTGAAAAGGATAAAATACTCACCATCAACATCTTGACCAATTGAGAGCATAGCCCATTTTCTCTACAAACAACAAAAAATAATTTATGCATTAATTTCATGAAAATTTAATATGATACTACTTACTTTTTTTTATAAATATGCAAATGATACAAAACATACTGTAAGGGCAACAAAATGCTGTTTTGCCCAAGCACAGGTATATTTTATATTAGAGTCATTTGGGATAATTTTTTACAATAAACTTAATACAAGCATAATTCTAGTATTATTGTCACCCTCCTGTACTTGGTATAATGGCAACCACTGGGATAAAATCCATCGTTAATGTATAATTTATTGAAGGTTGAAAATACACATCAAATAATAGTATTTTGAAATCTTCCTTGGCCCTAAATTTTTAAGATTTAGAACAGTCAGACTTGGTCAACACACACTGAGGTGTTACCAGCATATGCCAAATGTACTCAAACCCAGGACCTTGTCAATGTTCCACCCCACCCCCCAAAACAGACAAAAAATATATTTCAGATAGCAAATTTGTCAATAAAATAATACAAGCTATAAGACAGTTTTTTTTTTAATTTATTTATTTTTTTGTTAAATTTTTTAACTGTGATTTTTAATGTTTTGTAAATTTGTATTTCATGTCAAAGGGTTCCCACTTTTGTGTTGGGCCCCTGGCCCATGGTCTCTCCTCTTGGATAATTTGTCAAATTTGTAATAAATAAATAAATAAGGCATTAGCCATAACAACAACTCCCTTTTATTTAGTTTATTTCCAAACAATTGTTACAATTGTAGAATGCATTACGATAACATTTTGCAAGCACTGATGATGGGCCGATGCGCACTGTGCACTTAACTGTGCACTATGTGCCAAGCGCTTACAGTATATTGATTTTGAACAGTTCATTTATAAATCAGAGTGTTTACACCAACTACAATTTGAACAAGCTGAGTAACAACTTTATAAGGTATTTCATTCATACTTGAAAAGAAATATAAAATATTTGATATCAAACTACTACTGTATACTACTGTACAACAAGCCTAGCACACACTGTAATTCTCCATAACAATCACACATGCAGTAGCCTAGAGTAACACATTAGAAAATGGTATCGTAACAGCTTACCCCTGGCGGCAACGCACAAACCGCTCAGATAACGTTGGTTTTTTTTTACAAAATCTGACTTTTACGAACTATTCGTACCAAAAAACTATAAATCTTTATTGCTTATAAAACTAAGAATCTCTATATTTCTCTCTCGCTTATCACAATCACAATCTTGGTGTTTAAAAATATGGATAATGTAGTCATATTGGCTGATATTCAAGAGGACGCCGAATCCATGTGAGCATCAGATGGTCATATGCTTGTAATGATGATAATAATTTATTAGGAACTACACTTTATAATCAATGACAAACTTCTCAATAGAAGGTGTATCCAGAACAATACAGTAAAGTTCACAAAAAAAGACTTCAGCTATTAAGAAAAAGACAATTCAAATTTGTATTATACTTGAAAAGAAAATATAAAATATTTGTTATCAAACTACTACTGTATACCACAACAAGCACACACTGTAATTCTCCATAACAATCACACATGCAGTAGCCTAGAGTAACACATTAGAAAATGGTATCGTACAGCTTAGGCGCGATCTACAAATTATCCCCAACGACAGAAACGGGTCAAACACGTTTACTATTGTTATATGACAAGCTCCCAAACGCGTCTGTGAAATGCCGTTTGGAAGCTTGTCGTTCGAGCCGTTTATTCCGTTTGGAAGTTAACTCCTCCCCTTTTCATATGGCTGACTGCTCGTGAATGGAAAAATGTTAAACGCGTTCAGCGAAATTTGGAATTTGATCGTGATTTAAACAACTTCAAAACTTGTTCAGTGTCCCTACCGTACCTAGGCCTAGGCCTATATTTATAATAGTAGTAGCCTGGTAGTAAAATGCTAGCCTACGCTAGGTGACAGTTTACGAAGAAATGTTTATAATAAAGGCCTAAATTTAATTATTTTTCTTGTTGGGGAAACCCCAATGTTTCTTGTATTATAGTAGGCTAAGCCCTACCGTTACCTGTAGGTTTTATAGAAGAGAAAGCAATCGCCAGTAACCTTGCTACCCAGATTATATTGTGCGATGTTCGAATTGACCTATCAAAACAAGTACCTTTTGCCCAACTTTCTCATTCCCACGTGCCTGCACAGCCCGCACAATACAGAACACTGACTTGGATCAGCCGCAGTTGAATAAGTTCGTTGTGGCGATCACGTGATCCAGGCACTCCATCGAACGTCCTATTGTTGGCATCTCAACTGACCCACTTCTGTCAGAGCGGCGCTCAAAGCGAATTTCTGTAGACCAAGGAGGAAAGTTTTTTCCTCCATGTATAGATCAACACCGGCCACACAGTCAGTGACATTTGTCACGTGATGTTGCGTACTATGTTGAACTGATCACATCCACACACACGAGGTACCCAATATTAATTGTACAGTAGTTGCATAGGCCTAGTTGCTGTATATAATATATATTGATGCCTACGTAGATGTTCTATTTTCTCTATAGTTTATTGAATGATGTTTGGCGAATAATGGCGTCCGTTTATGTTCCCATGTGATATGTGTGCAGGGAGTTGATAAATGTTTTTTCGTTTGTCGTCAGCTTCTTAGCTGGTAGGCTGCTATTCGTCTTTCCGACAGAGCAAACGGCACTTAGGCCTACATGCATGTGCTGTCATTATCGTCATTACCACTTAATTTAACTATTAGGACTATGCAGCCTTTAAACTTTGAACTTGGTTCATTTCAAAGTAAAACTTGTTCAGTATTTTAAATTGTACAAAAACGGTAGTTCAACCGGGGCCTGGTCTAACGACACAGACGCGTTTGTCGCCCAAAACAATAGAAACAATGGCAAACGCGTTCAACAGCACAAACCCGTTTAGACGCGTCTGGGACATAAATTATTCCGACTAGCTTATTAATATTCATGAGGCACGATAATTAGACGATCGCTTTCCCAGACGCGTTTGTAATACATGGTTTTCCCAGACGCGTTTCTGTCGTTGGGGATAATTTGTAGATCGCGAAATACCCCTGGCGGCAACGCACAAACCACTCAGATAACGTTGGTTTTTTTTTTACAAAAACTGACTTTTACGAACTATTCGTACCAAAAAACTATAAATCTTTATTGCTTATAAAACTAAGAATCTCTATATTTCTCTCTCGCTTATCACAATCTTGGTGTTTAAAAATATGGATAATGTAGTCATATTGGCTGATATTCAAGAGGACGCTGAATCCATGTGAGCATCAGATGGTCATATGCTTGTAATGATGATAATAATTTATGAGGAACTACACTTTATAATCAATGACAAACTTCTCAATAGAAGGTGTATCCAGAACAATACAGTAAAGTTCACAAACAAAGACTTCAGCTAAGAAAAAGACAATTCAAATTTTCAAACGGGGCATCAAGGTAAAGTAATTAAAAGAAACGGTTAAGTCAATTAAAAACTTAAATGCAATCTTAAACTAAAAACTTACGGCAAAATAAAGTGATGCAAGCTAACACACATGAACAAAAATTATACAAACACCATACAAACGTACGTGAAATACATATACATAATATACATACATATCCATACAAAACTGCACACCCATAGTCACATAGTATTGTACTCACAAATACAAACATAGAGAAATACAGTACATACAATACCACCAATCACACAAGAAGCACACATTCAGTATCAAGCCTCATCACACAGATACACATAAAAGTAAATCAAATAAACAAGTAATATAAAATAATACAGGACTTAAGTCAAAAACGTTAATTTTCTTTTTTGATCTCATTTCTCTTTTTCCATGCCCTTGTAGCATACATTTAACAAAACCTGTCAAATTTTTCTTCAATTTCTTTTGGAAGATTTAGTGAAAAAGAGCCAAGAACATCCATTAATTTTTGATCGGTGGTTGAATTCATAAATTGGTTCCAAATAGGCCTATTTTTATTATTTCATGTTCAAGCTTTGCTAGTTCTTCCAATCTGATGTTATGAAATGAAGGACATGAAAAAAGAAAATGTCTAATATCTTCAATTGAATCCGAGTTACAAATAGAACAAATACCATCACCAACTTGAGATTCGTCTGTCTGAAGTATTGGAGCATAATCTAAAAGGTATACAACCACGCTCAAAATCTGTAGTTTCAAGTAAATATTTTTCTATTCAAGGGCTTAACTTAATAACTGATTAATTTGAAAGGGAAGAGTTTTGATCAAGAATATTTCTCCAATCAGTACAAGCTTGTTCTTTAAGTTTATTTAAAGTTAAGTTGGTCCAATTTCCGATGGGTTAATCAATGGTATCACATATTAATTTAAATAAATTTTCTGATTCACATTTTGAGAAAACATTGGAAACACATTTAAGAAATTTAAAACGGAAATTTTCAAATTTACAATCCATTTGCAGTAAAGCCTTAAGTAAAAGTTTAGGACCCGATGTGGTTCCATATGTATAATGAGATGAAAATATTTTATGTGGGAAATACTGTGCATAACACTAATTGGCAGCCAGTCAAGTTCACCATACTAAGTTGCACATGGGGTATTTCCAGTTGCTCTAAGCATGCTCTAAGAATATAGCGTGCATCTGCAATTGTAATCAATATCAGACTTATTTAGGGAACACCATACAGTAGAACCATTATTTATTGACGGGAGACCAATCTCCATAAAAATCGCCATAGTATATCCTATTAAAATTTTTGCAGTTATCAATCAATGATTTAATATAAGCAATCAGTCTGGTGCACTTTGTAATTACATTCTGGAATTGTACATTATCATGTAGTTTCCTGGATATATTAACTCCAAGATATTTGCATGTCTCCGCTTCAACAATGAAACCATCACCTAACATCCATTATTTTTCTTTATCAATTCTTTTCCAAAAATTAAAATTCAGATTTGTCTAAATTAAAATTTAATTTCCATGTTTCAGCAAATAATATTGCAAGATTGAGCATCTTTGCAATTTCATGCTCATTATTTGGTAATAAGACAATGTCATCAGCCCAGAATAACCCCCCTATCCACGTGTCATTCACTCTGATACCAAAATCATTTGAAACAAGAATATTTTTTAATTCATTAATAAAAATGTTAAACAAGATTGGAGAAAAGATGCAACCTTGCTTTACTCGCTGTTCAATCTCAAAGAATTATGTGTCTGTATCTCTGAGTCTAACTATACTATTAACCTCTGCATAAAGTTTATCAATCATTCTCCAAATCTTACCACTAATACCCGATAACCAAACAGCTTTAAAAACCGAAAGGTCAACTGATTAAATCTCAGATAAGATAGTATAATAAATACATACTCCAAGTATCGAAATGCACGCCATCGTGTCAGGATTCAATATTTCTATATTAATTATGTCATCATCACCATTCTTGATGATGACATAATTAATGTTGAAATATTGAATCCCGACACGATGGTGTGCAAACAGCTTTAAGTAAGCCATTGCGCTAAACGCACGCATTACGAAGCACACGCGCAAAATTAGGGTACAGTACATTTAACATTGACCTGAATTTAATGCTCACTTAATACGATTTCAAAATAGCAAATGGTTAGGCTGATATGATCGATAATGTAAAAACGCAAAAAAAAACATACGTGCTGTGTGCGTGGAAATGAACGTATGGCACGTAAATATGGAAAGTTTTGAAATGCTGAAAATGACCTGAAACGTTCTGAACTATCTGAATAGTGATATTGAGAATTTTCAATTTTTAACACACGCACTCGTCACGTCACGATGTGTGCGTGTACAGTAATGGCACAAAATTAAACACTGTCAAATGTTTCTAAAACCGTCTGTTAGTTGGTAATGCCACACAAATTTTCCCTTCATTTAACCTATACATATAAGTCTGATAGCTTCGAAATACAGTCTTCCAAACCTCTCTGTTTTCTATTTTTTACATCTTTTAAGAATAAGAGGTAAATGTGCTCTAAAAATTCATTCTTTTTGACCATGCTCACGTGACCAAAAAAAAAAAAAAATAGACACGTCCGAAAGAGAATTGATTTATCTATAACATACTCACAGGTGGGAGACAATCAATCAAGATAAGTGAGATACGTTCAAACGAGTATGAAAAGTAATTACGTCATAAATGAAAAATTAGTTTTTTCTTAATTTAAATGGCAATATGATGACGTCACAATGTCCGATCAGCCATTATGATCTATAAAATCGTATCTAGAACTCATGTGGTTTCAGAATATGTAATAAAAATTGACCATCCTAAGGAGCTATAACTGAAAAAATATATTCATGGTTTTATGCACATATAAACATATAAATGTTGACGCACATGTACGTGCACGCTAAAAAGCGCAAATGGAAAATTAAGGTACGTAACATTCAACCTTGACCTAAAGTTTATGCTCACCTAATATGATTTAGAAATGACAATTGGTTAAGACGATATGGGCTCATCAACGTTTTGAGAAAAGAAAGATGACATCATCAAAAAGTAAAAAGTCACATATTTGAAAGAAAATTGTCTCAGCTATAACACACTCACAGTTGGAAGACGATCGACCAAGGATAAGCAAGATACGTTCAAATGTGCATTTTCAAAAATGACGTCATCGATAAAATTCACTTTCTTTGAATTCAGATGGCAATATGATGACGTCACAATGTCCGATCAGCCATTATGATCATTTAAATAATATTTACAACTTATGTACTTTCGGAATATTGCTATCGGCCATAAGATGACCGAATAGAATTCAAATTTGTGAAAACAATGTCAGGAACCTAAACTATGTGAAAAAACGTAATGTCTAGCTTCCGTACGTGCTGTGCCCGTAAAAATCGTGGAAAATTTCAGAAAATTTTGAAATGCCCAAAATGGCCTGAAACGTGCTCTAATGTAGTCAAAAAGTGATTTCGAGAATTTTAAAATTTTGACGCACACATACACGCGCGTTAAGAAGTGCACGGGTAAAATTCATATATAAATATGCTCAAATGCGTATTTTCAAAAATGACGTCATCGGTATAATTCAGTTTTATTGAATTCAGATGGCAATATGATGACGTCACAATGTCCGATCAGTCATTATGATCTATAAAATCATATTTACAACTCATGTGTTTTCAGAATATGTAATAAAAATTGGGGTCACCTTTCATTCTATGGAGCTACAGTATAACTGATTAAATATAGGCCTGATTTTAGCATAGTTTCACTGTATATCGGCACAAAAGCGCGCAAACATCCCTATGTTTGATGCGCACGTACGACATTGCTATTGTCCATAAGATGACCGTAAAGAATGGAAATTTGTGAAAACAATGTCTAGAGAATAATACGTATGACTGCTATGTTCACTCTATATACTGTGTTTATGAATATTCATACTTCGATATGACACCAGTTCTTGGTGGATTAAGCCTGGTTTCCTGTCGACGTAAGAAGGCAGATTTACTTACGATTACGTTGTTTTATTGTAAGAAAATGCGAGTGGTGCGTTGTGAAATCGACGTAACGTAAACTGAAATCGTCGCAAAACAGTTTTGGATAGGGACACCGACGTATTGAATTTTCATGTAATACGTCGATTTTCAAATATTTGACAGGAAACCACGATTTAGTGACTTTTTGTTGAATAAACTCGCATACGTTGTGTTGCAAACGATTCTTATGAAAAGTTGACTCCAAATCAACTTTTCATAAGAAACGTAAGCGGAAACGTATGCTGTTTGTATATCTTGCCTATACAACAACATTTCTCACTGACTTGCGTATTGATAATAAAATGGTTAAAAAGAAGCATCCTCCATTTTTTCAAATACAATGATAGGCAAGTAAAATATCTTGCCTATACAACAACATTTCTCATTGACTTACGTATTGATAATAAAATGGTTAAAAAGAATCATATCCTCCATTTTTTCAAATACAATGATAGGCATGTAAAATCTTATAGATTTTGTTAGCCCTATACACAGCGGCAGCTCTAGGATATAATTTATGGGGGGGGGGCTAAGGGGTTCGACTGGGGGGAAAAGCTAAGTATTTAAGGGTGTGAATATAGCTGGCTCTTATACACATCT
>NW_022693412.1:431533-433688 GCF_011630105.1 Anneissia japonica | reverse complement strand
CGTATCTACAACTCATGTGCTTTCAGATTATGTAATAAAAATTGGGGGTCACCTTTCATCCTAAGGAGCTATAACTGATTAAAAATATTCATGGTTTTATGCATATATAAATGTTGACGCACGCATACTAGATTTGAACTCGTCACTGAGGACGAGTTAGGTGATCCGCCGCACTTTGAACCACGAGGAAGTGTGCGCGTGGCGGATTGGAACAATAATTAAATGCTGATAATGGCAAAATACACTAAATTAGTTTGTTAAAGAATTTTGATCATTTTAAAAGATTTACTCATGCGTACGCGCACGTCATGACGCACGTGCGCATCTTAATGTCACTGTTGTCTCCTGATATGAGATATATATGCATCAACTTTCATTCACAAACGCCTGTTGGTGAAGGAGTA
Organism: Anneissia japonica; assembly: GCF_011630105.1. NCBI lineage: Eukaryota > Metazoa > Echinodermata > Crinoidea > Comatulida > Comatulidae > Anneissia > Anneissia japonica. The sequence continues at coordinate 433,284 of NW_022693412.1, read as the reverse complement.
ATGATCATTCATAGTATTTATCATATAAAAATTCAGTTTTTTTTACTTCAGGATGGCAATATGGTGACGTCACAATGTCCGATCAGCTATTATGATATATAAAATCATACAACTTATGTTCTTTTAGAATATGTAATAAAAATTGGGGGTCACCTTTCATCCTAAGGAGCTATATTTGATTATAAATAGGCATAATTATAAGCATATGTAATATTTGACGCACGCGTCCGCGCACGTTAAGACGCGCAAACAAAAAAGTAAGATACCTATTACATTCAAACTTGATCTGAAGTATAAGCCCATTTAATATTATTCAGAAATGACGAATGGTTAAGATGATATGACGTCATCAACGTTTTGAGAAAAGATATATAATTTTTTTCTTGTTTTTTAATTCAGATGGCAATATGACGTTACAATGTCCGATTAGCTATTATGATATATAAAATCATATCTACAGCTCATGTGCTTTCAGAATATGTAATAAAAGTTAGGGGTCACCTTTCATCCTAAGGAGCTATAACTGATTTAAAAAAAGACATGATATAAAGCATATATTAAATTTGACACACGCAAAAGCTCGCGTTATTACGTGCGCACAAAAATATAATGTACATAACATTTAACCATGACCTGAAGTTTATACCCACTAAATATGATTCAGAAATCATGACTGATTAAGGTGATTATGGGGTCATCAAAGGCTGGACGAAAGAAAGATGAGGGGGGTAAGCAAAACCCCATATTTTGACCATGATGACGTCATCAAAATGTAAAAAAATGCCACCTATATGAAAGAGAATTGCCTCAGCTACAACATACCCAAAGTTAGAAGACAATCGATCAAGAATAAGCGAGATACGCTCAAATGCGCATTTGCTAAAATGAGGTCATCGATAATATTCAGTTTTTGTTGAATTCAGATGGCAATATGATGACATCATAATGTCCGATCAGCCATTATGACCTATAAATTCATATTTACAACTCATTTGCTTTCAGAATATGTAATAAAAATTGGGGGTCACCTTTCATCTTAAAGAGCTGTAACTGTTTAAAATTAGGCCTGATTTTAGCAAAATTTCACTGTACATCGGCACAAATGCGCACAAAGGTCACTATGTTTGATGCATGCATACGGCATTGCTATTGGCCATAGAGTGATTGAAAAGATTGGAAACTTGTCAGGAACCCAAAATCTGACAAAAAAATAAATTTCTAGCTTCCATACGTGCTGCGCGCGTAAAAATGCGCACGCGTAGTAGTAAATTTCAAAAAATTTTGAAATGCTCAAAATGGCCTGAAACGTGCTCTAATTTAAACTAAATGTGATTTCGAGCATTTTAAAAGTTTGACAAACGTATACGCGAGTGTTATGATGTGCACGCGTAAAATTAGGGTAAACTAGATTTAAACTCGTCACTGAGGACGAGTTAGGACGCCCGTGAGCACGGTAATAGCACAAAGAGTGACTCCTGATATGAATAATGTGTCAGGAACACAAAGTATGTAACAAAACGTGATTTTAAGCTTTAATATGTGCTGTGTGCGTGGAAATTAACGTACATCGGGTAAATTATCGAAAGTTTTGAAATGCTGAAAATGACCCGAAACGTTCTTTAAACTACTGAATAGTAATATGGAGAATTTTCAAATTTTAACAGACACGCACGTCACCATGTGTGCGTGTACAGTAATAGCACATGAAATTAAACATTGTCAAGTGTATTTAAAACAGCCTGTTAGTTGGT
>NW_022693412.1:429255-431201 GCF_011630105.1 Anneissia japonica | reverse complement strand
GCGTGGAAATGAACGTACGGCGGGGAAATTTTGTAAAGTTTTGAAATGCTGAAAATGACCCGAAACGTTCTTTAAACTACTGAATAGTAATATTGAGAATTTTCTAATTTTAACAGACACGCACGTCACCATGTGTGTGTGTACAGTAATAGCACACGAAATTAAACATTGTCAAGTGTATTTAAAACCGCCTGTTAGTTGGTAATGCCACACAAACTTTCCCTTCACATAACCTATATATATTAGTCTGATAGCGTCGAAATAAAGTCTGCCGCCCTCACTCTGTTCTATTGTTTTACATCTTTTAAGAATGAGAGATAAAAGGGCTCAAAAAATTCATTCTTTTTGACCATGTTGACGTGGATCAAAATGAAAAATAAAGGGACATGACTTCAAGAGAATTGATTTAGCTATAACATACTCACAGGTGGGAGACAATCAATCAAGAATAAGCGAGATACGTTCAAACGAGTATAAACATAATGGCATCATAAATACAAATTCAGTTTTTTAATTCAAATGGCAATATGATGACGTCACAATGTCCGATCAGCCATTATGATGTAAAAAATCGTATCTACAACTCATGTGCTTTCAGATTATGTAATAAAAATTGGTGGTCACCTTTCATCCTAAGGAGCTATAACCGATTAAAAATATTCATGGTTTTATGCATATATAAATGTTGACGCACGCGTACGTGCACGCTAAAAAATGCGAACGGAAAATTGAGGTACATAACATTCAACCTTGACCTGAAGCTTATGCTCACCTAATATGATTTAGAAATGACGAATGGTTAAGATTATATGGGGTCATCAACGTTTTGAAGGAAGAGAAATGAGGGGGTCAGAAAAAACAATTTTTTTGACCATGATGACGTCATCAAAATGTAAAAAGAAGTCGAATATATGAAAGAGAATTGTCTCAGCTATAACATACTCAAAGTTGGAAGACGATCGACCAAGGATAAGCGAGGTACGCTCAAATGCGTATTTTCAAAAATGACGTCATAGCTATAATTCACTTTCTTTGAATTCAGATGCCAATATGATGACGCCACAATGTCCGATCAGCCATTTTGATCTATAAAATCATATTTACAACTTACGTGCTTTCAGAATATGTAATAAAAATTGGGGGTCAGCTTTCAATTTAAAGAGCTATAACTGGTTATAAATAGGTCTCATTTTAGCATATTTTCGCTGTATATCGGCACAAATCCGCGCAAAGATACCTATGTTTGATGCGCACGTACGGCATTATTATTGGCCAAAAGAAGACCGAAAAGAAAGGAAGTTTGTGAAAACAATGTCAGGAACCCAAAGTATGTAAAATAACAGAGTGTCTAGCTTCCGTACGTACTGCGCGCGTCAAAATGCGCGCGCGTAGTGAAAAATTTGAAAAAAAATTGAAATGCTCAAAATGGCCTAAAACGTGCTGTAATTTAGTTAAAAAGTGATTTTGAGCATTTTAAAATTTTGACGTACGCGTGCGCGCACGTTTTAAAGCGCACGCGTAAAATTAAAGTACAGTACATTCAACATTAACCCGAAGTAAATGCTCACTTAATACGATTTCGAAATGGTAATTGGTTAGGCTGATATGATCGATAATGTAAAAACGCAAAAGTGCGCATAGATGACGTTACGCATGACTGAGCGCGTTGAAAGGCTTACCATAACTATTCCAGACCAAGCCAAATGTTCGTTGACAGCGATTGTGCGTAACTCGTGGCATTTTTTGAGATATCGTGCGAACAGAAAAGGGGAGAAAGAAAGAAGAACTAGATTTGAACTCGTCACTGAGGACGAGTTAGGTGATCTGCCGCACTTTGACCCTTGAGGAAGTGTGCGCGGTGGGGGTTGAACGATTTTTAAATGCTGAAAAATGGCTTAAAGTACTGTATACGCTAATTCAGTTTTTTTTTTTTTAAATTTGGAGCA
>NW_022693412.1:426634-427740 GCF_011630105.1 Anneissia japonica | reverse complement strand
TAAAATGGCCTAAAACGTGCAATAATTTAGTCAAAAAGTGATTTTGAGCATTTTAAAATTTTGACGCACGCGTACGCGCGCGAAGTGGAGCGCACGCGTCCAATTAGGGTACAGTACATTTAACATTAACCCGAAGTTAATACTCACCTAATACGATTTCGAAATGGCAATTGGTTACGCTGATATTATCAATAATGTAAAAACGCAAAATTGCGCGTAGATGACGTCACGCATGACTGAGCGCGTTGAAAAGCTTACCATGACTATTCCAGACAATGCCAAATGTTCGCTGACAGCGATTGTGCGTAACTCGTGGCAGTTTTTGATATATCGTGCGAACAAAAAAGGGGAGAAAGAAAGAAGAATAAAAAAAAGAAGATGAAGATGATGATCCTGACAATAACAATAGGTGATCCGCACTAGCTGCGGATCACCAATAAAAAAAAGATGATGATGATCCTGACTATAACAATAGGTGATCCGCTAACGTTAGCGGATCACCAAAAAGTTGATCCAGTACAATAACAAGAGGTGATCCGCTAACGTTAGCGGATCACCAATTACATTTAACATTGACTTGAAGTAATGCCCACTTAATACGATTTCGAAATGGCAATTGGTTAGGCTGATATGATCAATAATGTAAAAACGCAAAATTGCACGTAGATGACGTCACGCATAACTGCGCACTTTGAAAACCTTAATGTGGCTATTCCAGGCCAAGCTAAATGTTTGTTGAAGCGTGCATGTATGAATCTTGTGCAAATTTTTAGATATCGTGCTAACAAGAAATGGGAAGAACCTAGAATGAAAAAAAAAAAGATTTCGGACGATAACAAGAGCTAATCCGCTAGCGGAGCGGATCACCAATAATACATATAATACAAATAAATAAATAAAATATAAAATATATAGGCCTATTGCCAGTTGTAATATTTTCTGCTATAGAATTTCAATAAACAATTTTTTCAAGTGTATTTCATAAAAACATAATATTAAGTAGGTGAAATGAAATAAACAAAGTACAATATAGGCCTAATTGATATTTGGAGAACGAAACACTAAAATCGATAATGAGAAAGTTAGCAAATCATGATTTGTAGGCC
>NW_022693412.1:419263-423772 GCF_011630105.1 Anneissia japonica | reverse complement strand
CATTCTAATACAATGGCCTGCCCATCGTAGCTGGTGTTTGTTAAGAGTTGCAAATATACTTAACATGTCTGAATTGAAGATAACGTCTGTGTCTGGAATTTTCTGATGCCATTTGATATTTAGGATCCTCCGCAAGCTTACAAGATGGAAGTGATTTAGCTTGTGTGCATGATGTTGGTAAACTGTCCAGGTCTCGCTGGAATAGAGAAGAGCTGTTAATACTACAGCTTGGTATACTCTAAGCTTGGTTTTGATTTTTATTCCTCGGCGCTTCCATACATTTGAGGTAAGTCTTCCAAAAGCAACACTTGCTTTCGCTATTCGATAGTGTGCTGCCAAGGTATGTGAATTTGTCAACAAACTCTAACTCTTCTCCTTTGACAAGAGTAGCTTGAGGAGAGCGAGGTTGGTTTGGTGGGGGTTGGAATAGCACGTTTGTTTTCTTTATATTGATTTCAAAGCCATAGTTGGTGTAGCTATTTGAGAAAGCCTCCAAGTTTTGTTGCATATTGGTGTGGGAGCAAGTTGGTAGTGCAGCATCATCAGCAAACAACAAATCACGAATTTTGGTGGTATTTACTACCTTTGTAATTGCGCGGAGATGCCTGAGGTTGAAGAGACCACTGTCAAGGTGGTAACAAACATCAACTCCCGGATCTTGCGCATTTTAAGCACTAATCAGCATTGCAGAAAATACCATACTGAAGAGAACCGGTGCTAGTACGTCTCCTTGTTTTGTACCATTGGTCACATCAAAGGGTTTGGAGTGATTGCTGTTGTCAGAGATAAATGCCTTCATTCCGTCTTGGAACTGTCGTACCATAGTTATAATTTTGTTTGGACAGCCAAACTTGTTGATGATTTTCCATAGTCCGCCTCTACATACAGAACCAAATGCTTTAGTCAGGTCTACGAATGTTATGTACTGCAGAGTTCTTGATGTTGCTCAATGCATTTCTCCTGGATTTGGCGAGCAGCAAAAATCATGTCCATAGTGCCTCTGAACTTTCTAAACCCACACTGACTTTCTGGTAACAGAGCCTCTTGCTCAAGGTGTAAGATTAGACGGTTGAGGATTAGTCGGGCGAATATCTTCCCGGCAATCGAAAGCAGTGATTGTGACATATGTGATGATTCCCCTTGCGCTTGTAGATTTGAATGATGATTGCATCTTTGAAGTCTTGAGGAATGGTTTCTTTTTTCCACATGACCCTGAAGAGGTCTGTTAACTTCAATGCAATAGGTACACCGCAGATTTTATAGATCTCTGAGCTGGAATTGCATCGATACCGGGAGCTTTACCGTTTGACAATTGTGAGATTGCTTTTTTGGTCTCCTCAAATGAGGGTTCGTCATTAAGCTTGATGTTAATGTCCATTTGAGGAAGATTATTAATTACTTCTTCATTGATGGTAGATGGCTGATTGAGGACTGTATTGAAGTGCTCCGCCCCTCTCTGTAGGATCTCTGCCTTGTCAGTATGTAATGTGCTGCCATCTGCACTACGTACAGGAGATGAACCGTTTTTTTGTGGACCGTATATGGCCTTTACCCCATTGTAAAAGCTCTTTAATTCGTGTGCATCTGCGTACATCTGCAGTTCTATGGCTTTGTCAAGCATCCATCTGTCTTGCATGTCTCTCAGTTCATGTTGAACTTGTTTTGTTGCTGGACTTCTGCTTGCAAGGTAAGCTTTGTGTTTTTCTCTCTTTTCCTTTAAGAGCTTTTCAATCTCTTGGTCATTTTCATCGAACCAATCTTGGTGGTGTCGTTTCCTTGATCCAAGGACTTGTAGTGGAGTGTTGTATACTATGTCTCTGAAGTTGTTCCAGTCTGCTGCTACATTTTCTGAAAGATTTGGGAGATCTTCTTCAATTGCAGTTTTCATGTTGTTGCAGAGTGTGTGCTGTAAATCGCTATGCTTCAGCTTGTTAACATTTAGAGTTTGGCCTTGTGGGCGTCTCCGAGGATTCACAGCTAGTTCCATCTTTGAGATGACTAGACGATGATCAGTCCAGCACTCAGCACTACACATGGACTTCGTTAGGAGAACGTCACTTCTGTCTCTTAATCTGACAATAACATGATCCAGCTTGGTGCCAGTGTTTAGAACAAGGATGCATCCAAGTTGTTTTGTTCCTGAATGGTAGACGAAACACTGTGTTGGTAAGCAATAGGCTGTGTTCCATGCATGTTTTAAGGAGGAGCAAACCATTACTATTGCATTTTCCCATACCTTGTGATCCAAGTGCCGGTTTATATATCCGGAAATGGTCGGACTTTGCAAATAATCAAGGATTTGACAGCTTTACACCAACAGTAAACCAGGTATTATTGTTTATGACTGCAGAATACAATCAAGGGGCAAGTTACAGTAAATTGAACACTATACATTCAGCCCTATCAACATACACATCCATTGATGGCATGCAATTGGGGAATATACCTTTGGTAAAAAGATTCATGAAAGGAGTTTTCCAGTTAAGACCAGCTCTTCTACGAAATTCAGTCACATGGGATCCAGAAATTGTTTTAAAACACTTGAGTAGACTGGACAATAATACAGCCTCATTGAGAGAGCTAACTCTTAAGACAGTCACATTGTTAGCTTTGTTAACAGCTCAGAGAGCCCAGGGTTTCACCAAGGTGAGATTGAAATTCAAGCATTCCCCAAAAAATCCAAATGTGTGGTGTCTTGTGTTAAGGAATACTTAGAAGTAAAAAAACACATAAGAGGACAAAATACTCAGTTGTTCATAAGTTTTCAAAAACTGCATAGAGAAATTTCAAAAGCCTCTATTTGAAGATGGGTTAAATGCTCATTAATAGAGGCGGGTATAAGCATGTCAATTTTACACTGCATAGTACCAGGGCGGCCTCTACTTCGGCTGCTCTGAGACAGAATGTACCCATAAGTACTATACTGAAAACTGCAGGATGGTCGAACGTGAGCATGTTTGCAAAATTTTACTATAAACCTTTATCTAATGGCTCTCAGGAGTTAAAGTGATATTCACACTGTTACTGGGAGTCCATTACTAAGTTTGTAAGCATTAAATTATCAGCGGTTGGGTTTTAGATGTTTATGAGTTGAGTTGTAAGGCGCGATCTACAAATTATCCCCAACGACAGAAACGGGTCAAACACGTTTACTATTGTTATATGACAAGCTCCCAAACGCGTCTGTGAAATGCCGTTTGGAAGCTTGTCGTTCGAGCCGTTTATTCCGTTTGGAAGTTAACTCCTCCCCTTTTCATATGGCTGACTGCTCGTGAATGAATTTCGCGTTCAGCGAAATTTTGGAATTTGATCGTGATTTAAACAACTTCAAAACATGTTCAGTGTCCCTACCGTACCTAGGCTATGTAGGCCTAGGCCTATATTTATAAGAGTAGTAGCCTGGTAGTAAAATTCTAGCCTATGCTAGGTGACAGTTTACGAAGAAATGTTTATAATAAAGACCTAAATTTAATTATTTTTCTTGTTGGGGAAACCCCAATGTTTCTTGTATTTTAGTAGGCTAAGCCCTACCGTTACCTGTAGGTTTTATAGAAGAGAAAGCAATCACCAGTAACCTTGCTATCCAGATTATATTGTGCGATGTTCGAATTGACCTATCAAAACAAGTATCTTTTGCCAAACTTTCTAATTCCCACGTGCCTGCACAGCCCGCACAATACAGCATGCAAACACTGACTTCGATCAGCCGCAGTTGAAGAAGTTCGTTGTGACGATCACGTGATGCCACGTGATATCGCACGTAGAACAACGTATGCTACGGCATTGTGTTTTACTGTGTAGGCTATATGAATTTAATACATGTTTGTATTATTTATTATGTTTTAAAAATGGTTAAACCATGGCACATCGGCTATTCCCTTCTTGCGGAGCAGCAGCGCGTTTACATTCCTGAAGGCGGCGTTCAAAGAATCAGATCAGACACTAAAGCGTCTACATTCCTGAGTTGGCGGCGTTTAAAGAGAAGACTACTGTATGTGATTGACCTTGTGTCTGCTTCTCTCCTGCTTCTCCTGATCGTGGGAACCTACTTGTGTGGGAACGTTTCTCACTGAATTCACTGTTACTAGGCAATTTGCAATAATGCAAACTGGTGGTATATGCCAAATATGCCAAATATGTCAAACAGTTTATTTCCGTTCATGACAAAGTAAGAATATCGATACGAAACAAAGTGAATTGATTTTATTTCTGAACGGGACCGGTAGCGGCAGGATTTGGCAGAAGGGGATACGATGTCTCCGACAAAAAATCACGAGGCAAATATTAAAACAGTGTAAATTTTTATTTCATTTCCTTCAACTTAACTTATATACCGGGATGGTGTCCGGCGGGAGATAGTTACTATCATAGTTTAACTTTTATCTATCAGAATCTAGCCCCGAATCCTAGACTCGTGTATTTAAAGCGGCCTGTAGCATGTGTATACAGCATATATTTGTATTTTTTGTCGATGGATAAATAAATGTCCGAATATAAGAATTGAATACT
>NW_022693412.1:418045-419123 GCF_011630105.1 Anneissia japonica | reverse complement strand
CAAGGCCATACTTTAAACTGGCATCCAGGCACTCCATCGAACGTCCTATTGTTGGCATCTCAACTGACCCACTTCTGTCAGAGCGGCGCTCAAAGTGAATTTCTGTAGACCAAGGAGGAAAGTTTTTTCCTCCATGTATAGATCAACACCGGCCACACAGTCAGTCATTTGTCACGTGATGTTGCGTACTCTGTTGAACTGATCACATCCACACACACACGAGGTACCCAATATTAATTGTACAGTAGTTGTATAGGCCTAGTTGCTGTATATAATATATATTGATGCCTACATTTAATAATAGAGAAAATAGATGTTCTATTTTCTCTATAGTTTATTGAATGATGTTTGGCGAATACTGGCGTCCATTTGTGTTCCCATGTGATATGTGTGCAGGGAGTTGATAAATGTTTTTTCGTTCGTCGTCAGCTTCTTAGCTGGTAGGCTGCTAGTATTTAACGAAGATAGGTCTTTCCGACAGAGCAAACGGCACTTAGTTCTACATGCATGTGCTGCCATTATCGTCATTACCACTTAATTTAACTATTAGGACTATGCAGCCTTTAAACTTTGAACTTGGTTCATTTCAAAGTAAAACTTGTTCAGTATTTTAAATTGTACAAAAACGGTAGTTTAACCGGGGCCTGTTCTAACGACACAGACGCGTTTGTCGCCCAAAACAATAGAAACAATGGCAAACGCGTTCAACAGCACAAACCCGTTTAGACGCGTCTGGGACATATTCCGACTAGCTTATTAATATTCATGAGGCACGATAATTAGACGATTGCTTTCCCAGACGCGTTTGTAATACATGGTTTTCCCAGACGCGTTTCTGTCGTTGGGGATAATTTGTAGATCGCGCCTAACTGTTAATTACATTATTATTAGTCAAATAACAAGTGTACAGGCTGAGCCTGTTTGTGTTTGAGGAAACGTGAAATAAAAGAGTTAAAACAGTTGGATTGTTGTATGTTTACATCATTTATTTGGTGTGACCTATCCAAATAGGGTGTGATTTCGGAAACACTCTCTTTGAACATCTCATGGGACCACTCCTTCCGAAGTTAAATGAGAC
>NW_022693412.1:412293-416768 GCF_011630105.1 Anneissia japonica | reverse complement strand
TAGTTATTTGTATATTTTTATACTGCTGATACATAGCAAATAAAGCATCTCTGAAATACATATCAAATATAGCTGATATATCAGTGTAGCAACAGATTGGTATATAGTATAGAGTACTAGACAGAGGCCTACTGTACTTAGAAGAAAATAATAAAATAGTGACTATCCAAAATAGCATCAATATCATCAATATAGCTTGGTTTTTTGTATAAAATAGCAACTATCAAAAATAGCATCAATATCATCAACATAGCTTGGTTTTTTGGAAAAAAAATCAAAAAATGCCTATGTCTTAACTCAAGAGATATCAGTGACAAACCCCAAAATGACCAATATTGCGCCTTTCTCTAACTTAACATGCGGGTGAATAATTTGGTAAATTTTTCAGTGTCTGGTGGAGAATTCTGTAAAATGAGCACTTTGTTCCTACATTTCTGGTGCATCAATTATGTAGAAGACATGTTGAACAGGAACCCAACATCTGGGACATCTCCAAACAAAGTCTTGGTCAGGGTCCAGGAATAAAAAATCCCTGGTAGAGTTTGAACAGGAAGAGTTTTTATGGCTTATTATGGCCCAGGGAGTTGTTATAGTGACTGGAGATCCAACGCTGGCCTCTAAACAGCGATCATAGCCTAAAGGCACAATAAACATATTAAGAACAAACGAACCGCCAATTACGAAGGCCATTCACGAGCGATAACAAGGCCTTTGATGTACTATCATACAGACCGGCTTCAACAGCGCAGCACCGCAGTGGGAGGCAAGGACATGAACAACAAACCAAGTGTCCGATGTTACTCCAATAGTAAAACCCTAAGCACAGTTTAAAGTTCATAGTTCAAATATTGTTCGTCGGATGCTCTGTTGATCAGCATTTCGCGGTCTATATTTCACCGAAAAAAGCAAAAAAATCCAATAATTTTTCGTTTGTCTGTACTCATACGAAAATATAGCTATCATTTATAATGTCTATAATATTAGATGATTTTTAAGCAAGATTGAAACACTTTCCTAACGGTTCCTATCGATGAAACCTGGTGTTATTGGTGCGTAAACATGTGTTCGTACTCCTGGTACTCAACGATAAACTGTGCCCATGCGTGTTCGTAGAGAAAACCTCATTATAAATTCGATGATTTGGTGGTGACGTCATTGAACATGGTTTTTGTTGGCGATAGTTCCTGTTTAGTGGCATAGTGGCATGTTTTACATGTATACTGTAGGTTTCATGGTTCGATCAGGGAGTTAGATTAATTCTGATTTAATGATAAGGAGTGGGTGTGTGTTATGTTTTTAATATTTCCTGGTGTTCTTCTTTTAATTAAATGTTTATAAAATTAGTTTTAATGCTTTACTTTAGTATTTTCAGATGAATATTAGTGCAGTGTATTAAGCAATCCAAATAAATAATATGACAAAAGTATGGCGTTACTGACAGAATGAATAACTGATAAACAGAAAAATACATAAGAAATGATATGATATAATGATTATCAGTATATTTATTAAAAAATAAACATGAAATATGATAGTTTCACCTAATTACTTATTTTTTAGATATTATTTTAACGATGGATTCTATTTTACATTTTACCAATTGTCCAATGGGGTGACATATGTGCAAGATGTTTATCTCAAAACACCTCACCTCCTTCCACCACCACACCCCAACACCCCTCATGCACTATTATGTGCGGATAAATCTAATAATTTAACCCGATTTGAATACGCAATGTGTTAATAACAGGGCAGCGCCAGCGTATGAAATCTGGGGGTGGGGAAGGGAATGTGAGTGGAACAGTACAATGTGGGCGGAGGGGGAGGTCCCCGATGAGAACTACGTGGGCATGGTCAGGCGTCCGTTAAAATTTTTCGAAAGTGTTTCAAGGGGAAAAAAAATATAACGATTTTAGGGGTTTCATTCTTTCATTTAATGTAAAATTATTATTCGTCAAAACCACTTCTAAACATTTTGGAAAATGAAGAAGATACAAGATAATGTGCATTCAAAATAATAAATCACTATTCTTTATTGATGGTATAATTCTCTGAATTGGAATTTGTGTCATAATTCATGTAGTACCGTATACAGTTCTACTTCTTTTTGGTGTTCGTCGTGCCACAACGAGTACCGAAAAGTTCTTGTAAGACGAGTACAGTAATGACAAACAAACAAACAGTATACATGCGACCCGACGGCAGCATAACTGAAAGGCAGCCATTTTTCGTTAAGAAGTTTATGAATTTGTAGAATATTACTAGTCAACTCTTTAAAGTTAAAAAATACAGATTTCAGAATGGGTAAAACATGACAGCTCCCTGGTAAGGTGAGAGAGATGACAAGACTGCTAGCTTAAGACTGCTTCTTTGAAATTGTGAACATTTGCACTGTCGCCAGATGTTTGGCTGCATCTCGTCTCCATAATATTTTAGGACTAGCCTAGGTCTAGGTCAGTATTCCTAGATAACTACTTTACATCGACATTTAAAGAAAAAACACACTAATGTTAGCATTATTTCCATTAACCTTGTCCTTTATTAGAAAAATGAGCTTCTTTGCTTCATTCCTTTGCTGTAAATTCTAAGCAAACTCGGATGACCTTTAATGAGCGGTCTACTGTGTGACGATCTATGGCAGGATTGCGTCATTTTATTGGTAGCGGTACAACTTGAAGTAATTATGTTAACGAGAATGTAATGTGCAAATCAATTAGCTTAACGATCACCCTAGGGGCCGGTCTGTAACATAATACAAAGGAGCCTGACTTCGTTGGATCTGCAGTCACTATAACAACTCCCTGTTATGGCCCAAATTGTGCCTTCACACCATAATATTTAGGGATTCGTGATCAAAATAACATTATTTGGAGGCAATTTTTCCCCACCAAGATAGGCAACATATTTCCTAGGCTGTAGCCCATCTTCAGATCACAATATCAGTTTTCATTTATTTCATTTCATTTATTTATTCCGGAAAACACATAGAAATACAAAATCAGAGAAAAGCCACATGCTCGCCCGGAGGAATCCAATAGCGAACAGAATCCCCTTTCAAGGGAAATCCTAACGAACAAGTGTCAACAAGAAAAACAGAAACAAATAAATAGTAATATAAAAACAATAACGATAATGGTATTAATAATAAAAATAATAATACCAATAATAAAACATTAGAAAGCACATCAAATTCAAGTTAGTCCAGGCTGTAAAGATGATTTTTAAGTTTAGTTGAAAATTGATTTAAACTAAAAACACCCTCATTTTGAACATCAACAGGTAAGTTATCCCACACCCGAGGAAAACAAATACAGGTAAAAGTAGAGTGAAAAAAACTATTAGTTCTAGCACGATAATGAATAAATTTCAATTGATCAAGATTCCTAACACGGGGCTGAGGTAAAATGGATTGCTCAATATAGATCACCATGTGAAGACACTTCATAAGAAACATAATATAAATATAGAGTAATCTATTAAATAAATAAGGTAATTTAATTTTATGGAGTCTATCAGAATATGAGATATGGGCTGGGTCATCATGCCGGGTATAACGAAAACAGGCTCGAGTAAAGCATCTCTGGATTGACTCGAGTTTGTCTATGTGACCTTGTTGAAACGGTAACCACACAGGAATACCATATTCAAGCAGGGATCTTGATAAAGATTTATACAACTTCATTCATGAGAACGCAGGGATTCGTGGACTTAACAGTGCGTCTTATAAAACTATTAATTTTTTTACATTTTGAAGTAATGTATTTAATTTGCTCATTCCATTTTAATTCAAAAGTAATAATCAACCCCAAGTATTTAAAAATATTTACAGAGTCTAATATTTCCTCTTTGATTTTATATACATTGTCAATGACTTTCTTACTTCTAGTTAACCCTCTGGATACCGTATTCTTTTGTAGTGCAAACCCTTGAATACCGGATTCTTTTGCAGTGTAACAAGGTTTTTTGCTTTTTTTGAGTATACGTCGTTCTGGTGGATTTTTGGGAACTTTCTGTAAATTATACAGAAAAATGTTTCTAAAAACAAAGAAAGCTTATAGAATAAGCTTTCATTTGTTGTATAATTTATATTTTTGGGAATTTTTTTTCATAATATAATATAATATAACATATATATAATATAATAGAAATTACAGAAAAATGCTACATATAAATCGTCAGCAAAAACCGAAAAAAAATAAATTATAGCCAAAAAAAATAAAAACAAATATAAAACATTCCTATTCCACACAGTTATATAATGTATTTACCCAACCATCCATAACTATAAGCGCGATCTTTCCATTCAAAGGCGTCGACTACCCTCACATTTCTAGGCCTAGGCTCATCTTCATCAAGAATATCTCCGCCGTCAGAACTGCTTGAAGCCCCATCATCGCCTGAAGTCATCATCGCTAACAGGCACGTCTAAGTCTCGCACATCTAAAAATTCACCTTCATCGCTGTCTGAATCAAAA
>NW_022693412.1:393374-412241 GCF_011630105.1 Anneissia japonica | reverse complement strand
AACAGAAGAGCGATTTGAAAACCACCTATTTTTTAGTCACGAAATTTCGATTGCAGTCGAAAATGGGAATTCTCGGTTTGAGGTCAATTTCGACTACAGTCGAAGACGGTATCTAGAGGGTTAAGAGCATAACTTTTACACCATATTGTTTTTGTAACCCCATTCAACCACACTATTTAAATCTCTTTGTAAAATAATAGAATCTTCATTATTGCAAATGGTACGATAAAGGACAGTGTCATCTGCGTATTGCGGAATAGCAGAGTCAATGAGAAAAGGCAGGTCGGACACATAGCGGTTAAACAACAGGGGTCCGAGAACGGACCCCTGTGGAACACCCGATGTTATGTTTCCCCAATCTGACAAAACCCGCGAAAATGAAACCCTCTGATACCTCTGACTGAGAAAGGATTGTATCCAAGCAAGTAAAAAGGAGCGAAAACCAAACCAAGATTTTTAAGTTTGAAAATAAGTTTAGAGTGTGAAAGTTTGTTGAAAGTTTTCGACCAATCGAGGAAAATAGCATCAATGCGATGAGCACGCGGAGGATCAAGTGTATTGCTCCAAGAGTGGAAAAGGGTGGTAAGTTGTGTGTTGCACGAACGTTGAGGTAAGAATCCATGTTGTGACGGGGGAATTAGTCCGTTGTAAATGGAAAAACGCATGATCTTATTGGCCACAATGCGTTCTAAACATTTACCCACAGAGGATGTGAGAGATATGGGTCTGTAATTGTGTAAACAGGTATTAGGGCCCGGATTTATGCAGAGGAATTACATTAGCGAGCTTCCATTTAGTTGGAAATACACCCAAAGCAAGCGAAAGATTAAACATCTTTGTTAGAAAAGGAGTAATCCAGTGAGAGGCCAGTTTGAGCATTTGGGGAGTGATATTATCAGGCCCAGGGGATTTATGAATTCCTAAAGATTTCATTACAGAAGTCACCTCTTCCTCGGTGATGTTAATTTTTCCAAGCGTATGTGTGCATTGTTCCGAGTGAAAATCAATTTCATCATCATTCTCCCTATCAATAGAAAAATTCTTAATAAATTGTGAGTTGAATGCGTTAGCAATAACAAACAGATCTGAGGTAACCGTGTTGTCAATTAAAACACATGTTGGAATCAGTTTAGAACGTTTAGTATTGACAAATGCCCAGAACCTCTTAGGATTTTTGTAGGCATCACATGCAACTTCAACAACATACCTAGAATATGACTTATTTATTGCATATTTTGTTTGGTTTCTTACAGATTTAAATTTTGACCAAACTACCATGTTGTTGGGGTACATCCTAACCTTTTTATAGATTTTCTTTTTCTTCCGACAAAGTTTGAGTATATCTTTATCTATCCATGGTGATCTTTTTCTCGACCTGACTTTAGATTTAGGAACATTGTTGTCAAAGATAGAGAAAACAAGGGCATTAAAATTAGACCATGTAGAATCGATACTGTCAAGACAAGACATCCAATCTACATTTTCAAACTGTTCATAAATCCTATGGAAGTTTGCTTTGGCAAACTGGTAAACTGTTTTAGTGTTAAACATCCTTTTTATCGCATCGATGGCAACATTAAAGGAAATGCCATCGTGATCACTGTCTCCTAATCCTGGTACTGCAGTAATATTAGAAAACAGTTCTTGGCAGTTTGTAAGGTCAAGAGTTGATCCTATTACAATATCAGATACACAACGACGACGGGTGTTAAATGTTACAAGTTGCTGTAAGTCTAGGATGTTGGTTGCATCTTCTACAGCAGATTTATTTGAGGAATTCACAGGTACATTAAAGTACCCCAAAATCGTGATGGTCTGGTATCGATAGCTACGTTGAAGAACTAACTCTAGAATTTCTTGAAACTTCTTGATGTAATCAATACCGCTGTTAGGTGACCTGTAAAAACATTCAAATAGGATTTTTCTGGACTTGGTATTGACTTCAGCCCAAACGAGCTCAAGATTGTCATTTTCAAAATGATTACATGAGACTGGATGTAACGCTGCATTTATTGCAAGTAGCACACCACCTCCATTGCGGTTTCTGTCCTTCCAGAAAATGGAATACGAATCGGAGTCTGAAGAATCGACCCAGGTTTCAGAGACTGCTATAATATCTGGTTTTTCTGTAATTAAAATTGTATGGAAATCGGGCAACTTGTTCACAATGCTACATGCGTTGTACAATCGACCAGCTATATATTAAGATGAATCGGCACTTGCAGACCGATTATCAGAAATATCAGAAAAGGAGTCAAATATGTACTCATCAGTAGTGGTAGAGTTGGTTGTTCCAATATTGAAAAATGAGTCAGAAAAGGCTGGTAACGAACATGATAAACAAAACCAGGGATGGTTCGAGTCCTTGTAATCAACATATGTAGAGTCGCACACACCTTGGCATCGGGTATGGTACTATAAATCGCAACTAGAGCACATTAAGCCTTTCTGGTTTGACTTAACTGGTTTAGAGCAATAACCACATGGCTTTTTCCAGTTTGGTCCAGGATTTATAAAAATATCTCCTGCGATCATTAGGCATAGAAATAAATAGCTACGATCCCACTCCGAAACACCGGTGTATCGTTCTTGCTTGTCAAAACCAGTATTGTACTCATAAAGGTCGCCATTATCGACAGCATTACTATTTACTAGATTTTGGTATGAAATACACTTGAGAACAGTGATAAATCCAAGAGCAATACAGACCGTACGTGTAAACAACAATGCCATCATTCAGTCAGCTACTTGGCTCTGGACTGCTGAGCCCTTGATATCAGCACAAATTTGCAATGGAATGAAGCAATGGTGGGACCAAGTTTCTGTTAAAGTTCTGGAGTGAGCAAATCGTTCAGTTAGTTGAAATCACTCACCATTTTTGGTGATATCTTTTTGACACATACGAAAAGATTATTATTGGTATATTTTCTGATATACCAATAATACTTTTTAATGCCTACAGTATTCAAAGCTTGATTCTGTAACGAGAGCATCAATGATGCAATAGCCCACTTGACAATAGCTGGCAATGTTTAAGTGCTGTTAGTGAGTGGAGGTTGTGTGGAGTGTGGACCATTAAAAAAAAAGTTTAAAGTTATAGTAGTTGTATGCATCATCACAGACCATTTTTGTTATGTTCACATAACAGTTAGAAAAGGTGTGATGTCGTGTACAGTGTTATTAAAGGAAATATGGTTGTCGTAGGGGTTGTTGTGTACGTATGTTTTTGAAATATTTTGTACTGTAATTATGAAGATATATATGTAACTGTTTATGATTTAAGTAGACAGTTTGGTGATTGAATGGAATTTGATGCATAGAAGTATTTCATTGTAAAGAAATACTGTATATTTTTCCAAAGGTGCATTATAATTACGTATATCATTTGTCTTTGTTTGTTAGTTAAACATGCAGCTTTGTTTGAGAAAGGCTAAATAACTTCTTGGCTGACGTCAGATCTTGATGTGTGTTGTGTGTATATATATATATATATATATATATATATATATGTATGTATATATATATATATATATATGTATATACATATATATATATATATATACAGTAAAACCTCGTTTTTACGTACCCCAGTTATACGAACCCTCTGTTTTACGTACGCCTCGTATGGACGATGACGTCATCAAAAACCCCGAAAATATTCAAAACAAACAGCAATTTTGAGAGCAACCATAAGTAAAAAGAATATAACAATAAATTATAACAATAAACAAACCATAATGCAACGTATTTTCATTAAACAGCAACGTTGATTGAGTCTAATATCGGGTTGTTATAATCTAAAACCACGTGACTGAGTGAGAGGAACAACTACCGATGGTGCTCAAAATTATTGCTTTCCTCCTTAGCTTCGTGGGGCAAACCATGGAAGAACTTCGTCTGGTCGAATTTTCTACAAGAAGCTGGGTAGACATAGTTTCGTACACGAACGCTAATTGGTTGGCTCGCCCAGTGCATAGCACATGGTTGCTGTTTCACGTACACGAACGCTAATTGGTTGGCTCGCCCAGTGCAGCGCACATGGGTTTAGTTTGTCTCAACAGGCCCAGACAATAATAATAGGCATGAAGGGGAATTCCCAAGGTATACCTTTGTCGTATAGGTAATCTTACAATATTTTCATGTTCTTTATTTTAGTTAAATAAAAGATATAAAGTGATGAATTAATACACTAGACACATGGTTTTATTTGAACACTTTATGATGACATCGTAAAGTGATGAATAAGAACACTAAACACATGGCTTTATTCGTAGGCCTAGGCCTAGAGGCTAGGTTTAGCCTAGGTATCATCGTTCGTTCGTACATACGTTTATTGAGCGTTACGTACGATACATATATATATACATACATATATATATATATGCATACATATATATATATATATATATGTATACATATATATATGTATATATATGTGTGTGGGTATATATATATATATATCACCATAATATGTCATGCAGTAGAACGACCGCTGCTGCCACCATAATATGTCAGGAATTCCTACTTGACGTATTTCCGAGCGGTATAGAAATGACTAGAAATCCCTCTTTGACATATAAAATATAAACACAGCTCACAATGTTGTACAGTAAAACAACTCAAAAATAAACTTTTATTCTGTATAAACTCCAACAAGAATCCGGTATCAAAATAATACAATAACATTCACATAAACATGTGTTTCAAAAAGAGCTCCAGAAAGATAAAACTATCAGCTTATATAACATAGCTGTACAACTCCAGAGCATTCAAGAGCATTCTATATTGCCTAAGTTCCTCATTGGTTGCCTTACATCATAATTAGCAGGGGCGGATCCAGCCTGCCATAAAAGGGGGGGGAGGCGCCTTAGGCTGGAACCAGGGGGCCGCCTAGGGCCCCCCGCGAGGTCCAGGGGCAGAGCCCCTGGTGGGGGTGCAAGGGGTGAAGGCCCTTTGAAGCCCAGCACATTTGAGGAATATGAGTTTGCATTAAGTCAATTGCTTGGCCACGGAAAAGTGGTCCCTAAAATTCTTTTCGTGCGTAACTATGCATAGTTGGTTTCCTGTTTGATATCTCTTTGAGCGCCGACAATTTGTCAGTAAAATAATGTTTTGAATTGTCAAGATTCGGACTTTTTATACTGTAAAAGCATTACGCATTATATGGTGAAGTAGCCTATTCTAAAAGTGCTTGTCCACGGACAAGTGGTCCCTAATTCTTGTTGTCCGACCGTAAAACACACTTGTCCGGGCGTCGGGCGAGTGGGTTTACTCATACCTGTCTGACAACGTTAATTTTTATTCCTGGTACTGTAGGTCATGTGAAACCAATCTTCGAGTAATCTTCTCAGTAATCTATACCAAAAAGTCAATGTAAGGTAAAATAAAAATGTTTTAGGATTATTTCTACTCTGTTCATAGTAGTTGGTTACATCAGGGAGCTGGTTACATAGCATATTCTTTGTTTCTAATTATTTTATTCAAATTATGGTATGGTTCACTATTGTGAAAGAAAAAAACATGAAGTAATGGTAACAAATTAACAAATTCACCATGATTTCTAAAATATCCTTGCTTCCAAGGGATTCATCGACACCCTGCCAGAATGCTTGTGTTACTTGCCTAGCCTATTCAGCCCATTCATAAATTACAGCATGACATATTTTGTATGTCAAAGAGGGATTTCGTCATTTCTATACCGCTCGGAAATACGTCAAGTAGGAATTCATGACAACGATACGATACAATACGATTTCAAAATGGCAATTGGTTAGGCTGATATGATCGATAATATAAAAACGCAAAATTGTGCATAGCTGACGTCACGCATGACTGGTCACCTTGAAAACCTACTATGACTATTCCAGGCTGATTGGACACCATATTGCAATCTGTATTCAAAGAATATAATTATATGACTTCTTTTTACATTTTGATGACTTCATCATGGTCAAAATAAATGTTTTTTCTAACCCCCCCCCCACATATTTCTTTTCTCAATTGATGTGCCCATGTCATCTTAACCATTCGTCATTTCTGAATCATATTAAGTGAACTTAATCTTCAGGTCAAGGTTGAATGTCATGTACCTTAATTTTCCGTTCGCGCTTTTAGCATGCACGTACGCGTGCGTCAAAATTTATGTACGGTATGCTTAAAACCATGAATATTTTTAATCAGTTATAGCTCCTTAGGATGAAAGGTGACCCCCAATTTTTATTACATATTCTGAAAGCACATGAGTTTAGATATGATTTTATAGATCATTATGGCTGATCGGACATTGTGACGTCATCATATTGCCATCTGAATTCAAAAACCTGAATTTTTATATGATAAATATTTTGAATTATAGCAAGTCCCTCACCAACAGGCGTGAGAGTTGATACATATACCTTATATCAGGAGTCAACATTTTGTGACACTATCGTGGGTCATGACGTGCACGTACGCATCAGTAAATCTTTTAAAATGCTCCAAATTCTTTTAAAAAAAACTGAATTAGCGTATACTTTAGGCCATTTTCAGCATTTAAAATTGTTTAATCCGCAACGCTCACACTATCTTGAGGGTCAAGGTGCGGCGGATCACCTAACTCGTCCTCAGTGACGAGTTAAAATCTAGTTATTATCATTATGACTAGATTTGAACTCGTCACTGAGGACGAGTTTGGTGATCCGCCGTACTTTGTCCTTCACGAAGCATGCGCGATGCTGAGTGAAAATTATTATATGCTAAAACATGCTCTATTTAGTTTTTTAAAAAAGTAATTTTGAGCATTTTAATGACTTACGAATGTGTACATATACGTCTTAATGTCCGTGTGCACGGTAATGATATTATTACAGTGTCATAAACCCAACACATGTAACTGAAACGTAATTTCCAGCTTCAGTACATGCTGTGGGCGTGGAAAGTAAATTTTGGAAAGTTTTGGAATACTGAAAATGACCTGAAACGTGCTTTAAATTATCTGAAAAGTGATATTAACAATTTAAAAATTTGAACGCACAAGTACGAATACCTTATACAACGTGCCCGAGGAAGGTAATGGCACATGAATTTAAACCTTGTCAAGTTTAATTTAAAACCCCCTGTTGGTTGGTAATGCCACACGAATTTTCCCTTTACAGCATACGAACTAACGGTCTGATAGCTTCGAAATACAGTCTGCCACCATCTATTTTAAAATTATTTACATCTTTTAAGAGAGAAAGAGGGGAAGGATCCAAAAAAGCATTCTTTTTTACCATGATGACGTCATCAAAATGAAAAATAAAGGGACACTTCTGAAAGAGAATTGTCTCAGCTATGACATACTCACAGGTGGAAGACAATCGATCAAGAATAAGCAAGATATGTTCAAATAAGTTGAAAAATAATGACGTCATAAATAAAATTTCTGTTTTTTTTTAAATTAGATAGCAATATGATGACGTCACAATGTTCGATCAGCCATAATGATCTATAAAATCTACAATTCATATGCTTTCAGAATATGTAATAAAAATTAGGGGTTACTGTACCTTTCATCCTAAGGAGCTATAACTGATAAAATGTAGGCATAATTTTTAAGTATACATAATTGTTGACACACGCGTACGGAAAATTAAGGTACCTGACATTCAACCTTGACCTGAAGATTATGCTCACTTAATATGATTCAGAAATGACGAATGGTTAAGATAATATGGGCTCATCAACGTTTTGAGGAAAGAAAGATGTCGGGGGTCAGAATAAACAATTTTTTTGACCATGATGACGTCATCAAAATGTAAAAAGAAAAATATATGAAAGAGAATTGTCTCAGCTATAACATACTCAAAGTTGGAAGACGATCGATCAAGGATAAGCGAGATACGCTCAAGTGCGTATTTTCAAAAATGACGTCATAGCTATAATTCACTTTCTTTGAATTCAGATGCCAATATGATGACGTCACAATGTCATATCAGCTATTATGATCTATAAAATCATATTTACAACTTATGTGCTTTCAGAATATGTAATAAAAATTGGGGGTCAACTTTCATCCTAAGGAACTATAACTAATTAAGAATAGGCCTGATTTTAACATATTTTCACTGTATATCGGCACAAATCAGCGCAAAGATACAGTACCGATATTTGATGCGCACGTACGGCATTGCTATTGGCCATAAGATGACCGAAAAGAATGGAAATTTGTGAAAACAATGTCAGGAACCCAAACTATGTAAAAAACATAATGTCTAGCTTCCGTACGTGCTGCGCGCGTAAAAATGCGCGCGCGTAGTGGACAATTAAAACAAATTTTGAAATGCTCAAAATGGCCTAAGAAGTGCTCTAATTTAGTCAAAAAGTGATTTTGAGCATTTTAAAAATTTGACGCACGTGTACACGCGCGTTATGAAACGCACAAGTAAAATTAAGGTACAGTACATTCAACATTAACCCTTAGTTAATGCTTACTTAATACGATTTCAAAATGGCAATTGGTTAGGCTGATATGATCGATTATGTAAAAACGTACAATTGCGCGTAGATGACGTCACGCATGACTGAGCGTGTTGAAAAGTTTACCATGACTATTCCAGACCAAGCCAAATGTTCGTTGACAACGATTGTGCGTAATATGTGGCATTTTTTGAGATATCGTGCGAACAGAAAAGGGGAGAAAGAAAGAAGAATAAAAACTAGATTTGAATTCGTCAATGAGGACGAGTTAGGTGATCCGCCGCAATTTGACTCACGAGGAAGTGTGCGCAGTGCGGATTAAACAATATTTAAAAGCTGATAATGGCAAAATACGCTCATTTAGTTTGTTACACCTTGACCTGAAGTATAAGCCCATTTAATATTATTCAGAAATGACGAATGGTTAAGATGATATGTCGTCATCAACGTTTGAGAAAAGAAATTTTATTTTTTAAAAAATTCAGATGGCAATGTGATGACGTCACAATGTCCGATCAGCTATTATGATATATAAAATCATATCTACAGCTCATGTGCTTTCAGAATATGTAATAAAAGTTAGGGGTCACCTTTCATCCTAAGGAGCTATAACTGATTAAAAAAAAGACATGATATAAAGCATATATTAATTTTGACGCACGCGAACGCTCGCGTTATTACGCGCACACAAAAATATAATGTACATAACATTTAACCATGACCTGAAGTTTATACCCACTAAATATGATTCAGAAATCACGACTGATTATGATTATGAGGTCATCAAAGGCTTGATGAAAGAAAGATGAGGGGGGTAAGCAAAACCCTATATTTTGACCATGATGACGTCATCAAAATGTAAAAAAATTCCAAATATATGAAAAAGAATTGCCTCAGCTACAACATACTCAAAGTTGAAAGACAATCGATCAAGAATAAGCGAGATACGCTCAAATGCCCATTTGTTAAAATGAGGTCAACGATAATATTCAGTTTGTTGAATTCAGATGGCAATATGATGACGTCATAATGTCCGATCAGCCATTATGACCTATAAAATCATATTTACAACTCATGTGCTTTCAGAATATGTACCGGTAATAAAAATTGGGGGTCACCTTTCATCTTAAAGAGCTGTAAATGTTTAGCAAAATTTCACTGTATATCGGCACAAATGCGTACAAAGGTCACTATGTTTGATGCATGCGTACAGCATTGTTATTGGCCATAGAGTGATTGAAAGATTGGGAACTTGTCAAAACAATGTCAGGAACCCAAAATGTGACAAAAAAATTATTTTCTAGCTTCCATACGTGCTGTGCGCGTAAAAATGCGTACGCGTAGTAGTAAATTTCAAAAAACTTTGAAATGCTCAAAATGGCCTGAAACGTGCTCTAATTTAATCTAAATGTGATTTCGAGCATTTTAAAATTTTGACGCACGCGTTATGACGTGCACGCGTAAAATTATGGTACGGATCACCAATTATATGACTACCAAACAGATATACCTTTAAATTGTAGCTTATCAATTAAGTTCGACTTTTGTAGCTCTGGGCCTAGGCCTGCCCTAGGTGGGTCGTGACAAAGTGCGAGCCAGCGAGTCATGCAAGCCAATGCGCGAGCCATGCGAACCATACATTTTAAATATTTTTTTTTCACTGGGGAGCAGCTTTGCCTGTGCAGTCCAGTCATGCGCAGTACATACACTTTTGGAATTTTTCGAATCGTCGATCTGAAAGTATGCAGCCCTGATAGATGTTGTTAACCTGCCAAGGCCTAGATATAGCCTACACAGTGGCTGTAGGCCTATCTAACCTAGGCCTAAACTCACGATACGATATTTTCAGCTATTGTATGATATTCCTCTCATGAATTAAATTTAGGCTTTTTTGAGATTCGCGAAAGTTTAATGTATTAATTTTTGTACAGCATTGATTGAAGTAGCCGGCGAAAACATCGTAGTAGCCGATCGAATGCGCCGGCCGCCGGCTCTTAAATAAACCCCTGTTATTCATTTGCATCTTCTTGGCCAAAGAATATAGGCTAGGCCTACGTGTTTGCTAAACTGGATAACCTGAAAAAAAAAGATTTAAAACGTATGGCTCGCATAAGTCTTACTCAGTCACCTTCACTTTATGTTGGTGTATTTTACAGACCACCTGATGGTAGCATTCAACCTCTTGAAGATATGTCCTCTAAATTAGAGAAAATATTAACAAACACCACACTTCCACACATGATTATAGCTGATTTCAATCTCCCACACATAGACTGGACTGATAACTCAGCCAGGACAAATCCACAGTATGGTCAGCTGGTTAATAGGACGATGATTGAAATTGTCTAGGATAATTCATTTCACCAAATGGTGCAACAACCAACACATGGAGATAATATACTACATCTGATTTTTACAACTTCTTCAGATCTGCTCACAGACGTCAAAACCCATCCATGTATGTGTAAACATGACGCTGTAAGTGCAGTACTATATGAAATGAAAGCCAACGTTAATAATAAAGCACCTAGGAAGGTATTTTTGTTTAGGAAGGCAGACAATGTAAAATTACATTTAAAGGAAATGCATCTTTTCCATTCTAATTTCTTAGCCAGTTCAGGTAACTGTAATGTCAATAACTGGTTAAAATTTTAAAATAAGATACTAGAAATAACAAGGAAACTTGTTCCAACCAAGCAAACAGGCAAAAAATGTAGTCTCCCATGGATAAACCATAAAATAAGAAACTGATGAGAACCAGAATGAGACAATATGCCAAAGCAAAAACAACAAAAACACCCGATGATTGGGGTAAGTACATTAAAACCCAAAAAACAATAAAAATAGAAATTAAAAAAGCATATAACCAATATGTGTTAAGCTTATTTGAAGGAACAGAAAATGGTAGAGCAGCCAAAAAACTGTATTCGTTTATAAAAGGCTTACGAAGGGATAAGATAGGGGTTTCACTGCTGCAATCAAATGGTAAAATAGTAAATGATGGAAAAGAAAAGGCACAAACAATATCAAATCAGTTTCAGAAAGACACGTCAACCTTTCCAGACAAAGGTCAAAGTCCCTATCCGAATATGCATGAAATACAAATAATAGTGAGGGCACACATAATCTGCTTAGCAAACTTGATCAAAAAAAGCAATTGGTCCAGATGGAATTCCAACACAAATATTAAAAGACCATGCTGATATATTGACACCCATACTGACTTGTTTATGCCAGCAATCTCTAGATAGTGGTCAAGTGCCAGATGACTGGAAAAATGCAAATGTAAGCCATTTTTAAAAAAGGTGACCGTACATTGCCAGTCAATTATAGGCCTGTGTCACTTACATGTGTAACAATACATGCAAAGTAATGGAGCATGTAATATACAGAAATATAATGGATCATCTAGATGAACATGACATATTAAACACCAACCAGCATGGTTTTAGGCATGGACATAGTTGTGAATCTCAACTGATAAATACAATAGAAATACTAACTAAAAATATGGATTCAAAAAATGTTAGATTGTATTGTTCTCGATTTTTCTAAGGTATTTGACAGTTCCCCATCAACGCCTACTACAAAGCTCAGCTAATACGGCATAAGAGACAGTACACTAAATTGGATTAAATCATGGTTAGTAGGTCGATACCAATCAGTAGTTGTGGATGGTTATACATCCAATGAAACAATTGTTAAATCAGGGGTACCCCAAGGAAAAGTACTTGGACCACTCATGTTTCTACTGTACATAAATGATATCACAGAAAACATTTCATCAGATTTAAAATTATTTGCTGACAATTGCATACTATTAAAGAGTATAAAAAATGGGTGTAGGTCAACTCGGCCAGAAGTCAACTCGGCCACAGTCAATTTGGCCACAAGTCAACTCGGCCACAAAAAGTTCTGCTACAGCCAACTCGGCCACAAGTCAACTTGGCCACAAGTCAACTCGGCCACAAGTCAATTCGGCCACATGTTATTTAATGTAAATCTCAGTTTTTGCATCCTTTTTCTTCAATATATGATTGAAATAAAGTACACAATATATTTTAGTAAAACAGGACCACCACACTACCAAAAGAGATTTGAATGCTATTGCCTATGAATTAAAAAGAGTTATTTATTAATGTGTTCATCTTCTGTTTACTCACAACATTCTACTTCATTTGAATGCTATTGCCTATGAATTAAAAAGAGTTATTTATTAATGTGTTCATCTTCTGTTTACTCACAACATTCTACTTCAACAATAATATTAAACAACAATAACAACAATTAGTAATATTTACTTTAATAATACTAATTAGTCATTATGACGATAATAAAGGTGATAACAACAAAAACATTAATAGTATTATTTTAACAATACTGATAGTAATAATACTAGTATGGTAATAATAACGATATTTAAATATCAACTTTAATAACTAATTAGTGATAATAACGATATTGATATATATAATATATATAATGTTAATGTTAAGACTAATAATTAATATTAAAACTAATGGTAATAAAAACAACAATAAAAATAACAACAATGAAAACAATAATAACAGCAATAATAATAACAATAAATATAGTAATACTAAAAGAATTAGTATTTTATAATTGATGAATTACTCCTTCAAAGTGTAGTACCAGTAAATTACTTGTGGCCGAGTTGATTTGTGGCCGAGTTGACTTGTGGCCGAGATGACTTGTGGCCGAGTTGACTGTAGCCAAACTTTTTGTGGCCGAGTTGACTTGTGGCCGAGTTGACTTGTGGCCGAATTGACTTGTGGCCAAGTTAATTTGTGGCCGAGTTGACTGTAGCCAAGTTGACTTGTAGCCAAGTTGGATCGAATTCTAAAAAATAACCACGATTCCATCGACCTCCAAGATGATCTGGATAAAATTGTGAGTTGGGCTAAAAAATGGCAAATGAAATTTAATCCAAACAAATGCCAAGTAATAAAAGTAAGCAACAGACGAAATAACCACCAATATCAATATACAATGGATGGCGTTATACTCCAATTGTAAGCAAATTAGATATCTTGGTGTAGAACTCTATCATAACCTAACATGGGGACCGCATATTGATAACATAACGCAAACAATACATTGAATATGCTCCGGAGGAACTTCTACGGATGCCCAAGAGAGACGAAAAGCAGGCCATACACAACATTTGTACGGCCAATTCTTGAATCTCAAACTGTGTGGGACCCGTATCGAAATAATCACATATAAACTACAATCAATTCAAAATAAAGCTGAAAGATATGTAACTAAAATGTATGGCAAAAATATTAGTGAAACAAAAATTCAGGAAGAGCTGAAATGGCCACTCCAACAGCAGAGGAAGATTTGTCACACGACAATCCCTTATATAAAACATGGCATGGGAGAACACCCATAGTACTCCCCAACATTAGCATGATAGAACAAAGTTGACAACTAAGAAGCAACCATTATTATAGTCTTAGAGACATTAAATCTAATCCCACGTATAAGAGCATTGGTCTTGGATTAGAACATAGATGTGTATAAGAGACAGAACGGCAGTAGACCTGAGGCACTAGGCCGAAGCAGAAGCTGCTGTTACATCAAATTTGCCAGTGTGTTTCTGCATATATGCAGAAAGCGACGCTGCCTCGACATCAGTTGTTGGAGCACCCTCTTGAAAAACCAATCTAAATTATAGAATCATTTACCAGTCAGATATATATCTTTTATAATTATTAACAGGTCTATATTACTTGCAATCGATGACGCACACTGACGCATATACCCTAGTAGGATCCTCTGTCAGTATTGATTCAGATTCAGATTCAGAAATGAATCATGAATGTATGAATAAATGATGTGAATGACAAAATTTTGTGGTGGTTAGCTGTCACACCTTTTCATGGCATTTTATTCTAAATATTTATAATTATTTTTGGGTAAAATTTAAAAAATATTATATATGACCTTGAATTGACCTTTGACCCATCATTCCAAATTTAAAATTCTGATTACTTCCTTCCTTCCATTCGTTTTCACCTCACTGTCAACGATGTTTGCAATACTCACTCAGAATCTCTTGACTCTCTTTCCAATAAATTTGTCAAAAAATGGTGTGATCTTCCTCGTCCAGCTACTCTCACCATGATCCACATGCCTAAGGGTCTAAATATACCTCTTATCTCTGACATTTATCACGAATGCCACCTCATTGCGCATATCTCTTCCCGAGTGAAAGGGAGTCCAACAGTTAACCACTGTCTCAACATAAGAGTTAAACGTGAGAGTGACTGGTCTAGTAAAATATCTACGTGCAATAATAATGATAAAATATTTAATGAAATTTCGGCCTTACAACCAAATTCTTGTCTTAACCAACTTAAAAAGGATGCTAAAACTAAACTTAAAGATGACGTAAAATTGTATTGGAATCTCCATGTGAGGGGGCTCCTTGTCCAGGGATGCTTTTATGAACTTCTCGCTCTCCAAAATTAATTAACCCATTGGAAAAGCATCGCTTTCAATCTCCCACATAGAGTTCTTAAATTCATGGTCAATGCTTTAATAGGGTCATTCCGTGCCAACTCAACAAATGGGATGGCATGGTACCGTCTCAGATTTTCTTGAAACTCGGATATAATGTGCACCAACATGTCTGACGAACAAACCCAAAATTTGACTTGCCAATTCCAAGTCCTTTGAAATTTTAGGGTCATACCCCTTTTTAGCTATCAATTATGACATATTTGTAAAGTTGCATTTTCAATTAGCCATATCTTCAAATAGAATAAAGATAATTAACTGAAAATTGATATCTAGGCTAACTTTTGGCTGTAGAACAGGAATATAACATGACGTTTGGTATACCGGGCCTCGTTACGAAAATATTGGTTCGTAAAGACCCTAACTTATTTGGTTGCGTAATTTTTCTTCCATTTTTAGACCCCCATTAAAATACCCAAATCAATTATTAAATGGGTCTTATGCAACAAATTATTAATTTGGAAATGTTTCACCACAAAAAATTCCGGATTTTTAACTTATCATTTTAGGGTGTAGTAGGTCAGAAGGTCATTCGGGACAAAAAATGCACAAGAATGCCTTGTTTTCATGGTGACCTTTGACCTTGTGGGCAAGTACGCTTGTTTTAAAACTTGCACCATTGATTAATTTATATATGATGATCAGATGTTCCATATATCAGCTTGGTGTCTTTATCCCTTCATGTTTAAAAAGCGATTTGAAAAGGGGTATATTTTTCAATTTGTGACAGTATCAGTACGTAAATGTGACAAAATTAATTTTTGAATAACGATAATATTAAAAATAATCTGCCTAGACCCTTGAAACTTATAATTCTAAAACAACTTTATGTGCTTACTACAGGCATGCAGTTCGTTAAGGGATATATTGTTTCATTAGTAAGATATGTCCCTCCCAAAAATGGCCCAAGTGCAAGAATTGCACAATAAAATTGTATTACTGTTGATTTCAAATTAGCATAATAATTATCAAGTGAGCATAAAATTAGCCATGAAACCTTTCATTCTAAGACAACTTTTTGTGCTGATTGCAGTTATGCAGCCTGTAAAAGGGATGTTTTGTTTAATTAGTAAGATATTTTGCCCCAAAAATGACCTAAGTGCAAGATTGTGCAATAAAATAGTGATTTCAAATGAGCATATTATCTAGACAGCCATGAAACCCTTCCATTCTAGGACAACTTTTTGTGCTGATTTCAGGTATGCAGTCTGTTAAAGGGATGCATTGTTTAATTTCAAAAAACTTTGTAATCAGCGGTACAGACAGTATGTTGATGCTCTTTAGAACGATCTGAATATCAATCCTAAAAGATTTTGGTCTTGGATTAGAACATCACAGAAGTCATCAACTTTGCCCTCTGTACTCCATTATCAAGGTCAAGTCCATGCCACGTCTTTGAAAAAAGCTAAATGCTTTTAGTATCTACTTCAATTCATTTTTTAATACTAATAACAATAATAATAATAATAATAATACATCTTCTCAGCAGTCTCTATTCCCTGAAGCTCCTGATCTTCCTGAGTACCCCTTGGACTATCTTTCCTCGGTAACCGTCAGTTTTGATGCAGTTTCAGGTCATCTAAGTAAGCTTTGTGTACATAAGGCTGTTGGCTGTGATGGTATCAGTAACCATTTGCTTAAAGCTGGTTCTGTTCCGCTTTCTGTTCCCTTAAAAAAAATATTTTATTTATCTCTTTCCACGGGCAAATTTCCTGATGTCTGGAAACAAGCTAATATTTGTCCCATTTTCAAGGGGGGTTCCCGTAATGAGATTATCAATTACCGTCCCATTTAACTGCTCCCGTCTCTTTCAAAAATATTTGAACGTATTCTTTTTGATCAAATTTTTTCCCATGTTTCTCCTGTTTTAAGTTCATTTCAACACGGATTTATTCCAGGTAGGTCAACTCAAACTAATCTTGCTAGTTTTTAACCCACCGCACTTAATGCAATCAACTCTAAATTACAATGTGACATTATATT
The DNA here is from genome assembly GCF_011630105.1 of Anneissia japonica. Classification (NCBI taxonomy): domain Eukaryota; kingdom Metazoa; phylum Echinodermata; class Crinoidea; order Comatulida; family Comatulidae; genus Anneissia; species Anneissia japonica. Next base: position 395,276 of record NW_022693412.1, on the reverse strand, counting down.
CACAGATTTTTCCAAAGCTTTTGACTGCATTTCCCATTCTCAACTTATTTTTAAAATTCAAAAATTTGGTATCACAGGTCCCCTTCTTAGCTTAATTTCTGATTATTTCTCTAATCGCAGTCAACGTGTGGTTATTGACGGTTTTTGTTCTAAATCCAAACCCGTTCCATCTGGCGTCCCCCCAAGGGTCTATCCTTGGTCCTTTATTTTTTAATTTATTCATTAATGATCTTCCTTATTTTGTCAAAAACTCACATTGCCTTATGTACGCTGATGATCTGAAGCTGTATCGTATTGTCGGGACTGAGAGTGATGCCAGGGGTCTTCAGGAAGATCTTGATGCTGTTGTTGCATGGAGTCGGCACTGGGGTCTTTCTCTCAATGTCTCCAAATGTAAATCAATGTCTGTTTCTCTTAAATTAAAACCTTTATATTTTTCTTATAAAATTGGGGATATTGTTTTAGAAAAAGTTTCTGTTCATCGCGATCTGGGTGTCTTCATCGACTGTAAGCTTAAGCTCTATCCACACTATCAAATTTTCTTTGACAAAATAATTTGACATGCCCATATATGGTAATGCTATGCCTATATATGGTCATGGTGTGATGTCATCATGCCTATATATGGGCATATCACACTTTCTTGTCACACAAAATTTGATAGTGTAGACAGAGCTTTACATTTTGTAAACATATTGATTATCTTATTAGTAAGGGAAACAGAATGCTTGGGTTCATTTGGAGACATTGTAGAGAAATAAATAGCCCTGGTGCCATTATTGCCTTATATCGTTATTTAGTTACTTTTCATTTTGAATATTGCTGTGTTATTTTTAGTTCTGCATCCGAATCTCAATTAATTCGCATCGATAGGAAGCATCTTAAGTTTATTAGGTTTTTTGAAAAATGTTTTAATCGCCCTTGTAAATTAATGTGTCCTAGGAATAGATTTTTTTTTCACGATTTGGTTTTTCTCTATAAATGTGTTAACTCGTACTTTAGTTGTGATCTTGTTCATCTGTTTGGTTTGCATGTTAATTCTAGAAGTCTTTGTTCCTGTCCTACCTTTAATGTCCCCTTTTGTAGAGTTGCTGTCTGTAAACGTAGTTTTATTTCTAGACTTTCTCTTCAATATAATTCTCTTATTTTAACCTCTAATATTGACATTTTTCACAATAGTTTGTCTATATTTCGTTCTATTATTATTAATCATTTGAATAGGTGAGATTTTTGTACTCTTTCATCTATATATTTGATATATTTAAATTTTATATATTTTACCAGCCTGTTAGTGGCGATGATTCGCTGTTGGTCTGATGAAATGAAATAAATAGATAATAAATAAATAATTAGTAAGATATTTTGCCTCAAAAATGGCCCAAGTGCTAAAATTGCGCAAAACATTGTGCGACTATATATTGATATATTTCAAATGAGCATCATTAACAGTGTACTGTTTAAAACCATGAAACCTTATATTCTAGTACACATTTGTATGCTTATTTAATTCATGACGTCTGTTAAGGGACAGAGTGGTTAGTTAGTACGATATTTTGCATCAAAAAATGGCTCTAGTGCAAGAATTGCATAGTAACATATATTTTAAATATGAGCACAATATTATCAGTGTACTACTGCCTATAGCCATAAAACCTTTAATTCTAGAAAACCTTTTGTGCTTATTTCAGTCACGTACTGTAGTCTGGTAAGGAACACAGTCTTTAATATTGTACTGACCCCAGAATGGTGAAATAACAGTGCTTTTTCACCATTCTTGCACAAGAGCCACTTTTGGGGGCCCAATATCTTAATAATTAAACATTGTGTCCCTTACCACCAGAGTGCATGACTGAAATAAGCACAAAAGGTTGTTTTTGAAGTAAAAGTTTCATGGCTCTAGAC
>NW_022693412.1:387743-393336 GCF_011630105.1 Anneissia japonica | reverse complement strand
GATAAGTTAAAAATTCGAAATTTTTTGTGGTGAAACATTTCCAATTATATATTAATAATTTGTTGCATAAGACCCATTTAATAACTGATTTGGGTATTTGAATGGGGTCTAAAAATGGAAGAAAATTTACGCAACCAAATAAGTTAAGGTGTTTATGAACCAATATTTTCTTAACAGGGTCCGGTATACCAAACGTCATGTCATATTCCTGTTCTACAGCCAAAAGTTAGTCTAGATATCAATTTTCAGTTAATTATCTTTATTCTATTTGAAGATAATGGCTAATTGAAAATGCAACTTTACAAATATGTCATAATTGATAGCTAATAAGCGGTATGACCCTAAAATTTCAAATGGCTGTTAACTTCTAAACGACTTGGAATTGGCCAGTCAAATTTTGGGTTTGTTCGTCAGACATGTTGGTGCACATTATATCTGAGTTTCAAGAAAATCTGAGCCATGATTTTCTGAAAATTTGCTGAGTTGGCACAGAATGACCTAATAAGGTTAATCTGAAAAGACGGGGTATGAAAATTTCTGAGAACTGTAAGGCTTGCGGGAACCGGGATACTCTCCATCATCCTAAACTTCTGTAAGCGATCCCTGGACCAGGGCCGTCTCACATGGTGACATAATATTTTAAACTATATTGTCAAAATTGCTAATGAGGGCCTTGGAGCCCTTCCTGTTCCTCCGGATATTCGTTCTGACCTTGTTTTTAGAACCCATGATGTCCCCCATTTCACCACCATCCCTGTTAAGTGTTCAACAAAAAAATTTAATTCCAGACATTTGCACTTTTTGGAAGAACCTCAAGAAACTTCTTATTTTCAAATTGACTGTCCCATGAAACGGACATTGACTCTGCACACACATTCACAACAAACAAGTATTCTCCCCACCCCCAACAGGGCTTGCCCTAACTTTTTTTGGTAACTAGCCCACTGGGCTAGTTTACTAGAGATTTTACTAGCCCACAGAATATTTTACTAGCACACAGACAGGAAAAAATTTTGTTTCAAAATATGTATTAGCAACAATTAAATTTGAAGGCTGATTTGCAATTTCATAATTTCTGTAGCATTGCTGTTTGAGCTACCCACTCAAGTTATTGCTGAATACTAAAATAAAATAAAAAATCACCCATACTGCAAAATCAACTTATAACACTAACAGGGACAGATGAGCATGTTTTACATCTCCCTGGTTATAACGTCAGCATTTCTAATATTTAACAAAGGGCCCAGAAATCAATCAAACCAATGCATCATCTTTAGGTCTCAAGTTACTCACCCCAAATGGCAATAAATCTTGCTTAGGCTAGGCTAGGCTAGGCTACCTTGGACTAGGCCTAGACAAGACATAGGGCCTAGGCTAGCCTACCTTTCTATAGCATTGAAGTACTTAATTATTAAAAGTTGAACATTTTATAAATATCATTATAAGAAAATAATATTAATATAAGGTAGTACATTAAATTAAATGACTACCTAAATTAACCAGATTGAACGATCAAACAATCTTCTGTTGAGAGATACATGCCATCCTGCAGAGGTTGGTGAATGATTTGGGGATCATATTAATAATTCAACACTCACGCATGTGAAAAGCTGAAAGCTACCTACAGTGTACTCTCTGAGCTGCGGTACCTCTTATGCAGGGATTGTCTTGAAAGTTCCGGGTTTTTCTTGCTAATTTTCCACATGAGGAGTAAATAGGCTAGCCCAGAGCGGTTTTTACTAGACATTGTACACCGGGCTAGTATTAAATCGAGCCCTGCCCAACTTCGGACATCATGAAATCTGGTTATACGGTCGAATTCATTGCTTTTGAAGTCAGATCCCGTGGGTTCATCTCTGCCGATAATATATGACATCACCAATGTCTGATCAGCAATAATGATCTATAAAATCATATCTACAACTCATGTGCTTTCAGAATATATAATAAAAATTGAGGGTCACCTTTCATCCTAAGGAGCTAAAATAAAAAAATATGCAAGATTTTAAGCATATTTTAATTTTGACGCATACGTACGTGCATATTATGACACGCGCACAAAACATTAAGGTACACAACACTCAACCCTGACCTGAAATTTATGCCCAATGAATATCATTCAGGAATGGTGACTGGTTAGGATATGTGGTCATATGGGATGATTTGACGCACACGTGCGTACACATTTTGATGCGCACACAAAATATTTCTGTACGTGATATTCAGCCTTGACCTGAAGTTTATGCCCACTGAATATGATTGAGAAAGGACAATTGGTTAGGATGATATGATCGATAAACGTAGAAGACGTCACGCATGACTGAGCACATTGAAAACCTTATTGTGAATATTCCAGGCCAAGCCAACTGTTTGTTGAAGCGAGCATGTTTGTAGCTTCTGGCGATTTTGAGATATTGTGCGAACGAGAAATGGGGAGAAATGTAGAATAAAAAAAAAGATCTGACAATAACAAGAGGTGATCCGCTGGTGAAGTGCATCACCAATTAATTAAGGCCAAATAAAAAAAATATACTTGTTAAGCGTCACCCCTCAAATATTTTCAGGAGTGGGGGAGGGAGTTTTTTTTTTTTTTTTTTGGTCCATGATTTATATCTCTGCACGGTATTCGGTTTCAGTTTATGTTACCGTTTTAGCTTGTACATAAAAGAAAGTCTACAACTGAGTCAGTACATCTTTTTCAAACATTGAGAAATACATTTAGGATCATTTATATATATGCAGCCCATGAATTGCCACAGCAAAGAATTGCAATTTTTTGCCAGCCTAGGCCTAGGATTTCTTACCTTCAATAACTGTATACTACTGATGTCTGTGACAGTACATGTGTTGATGTTGCTGGCACACTTCACAGCTTGTTCCCTGCACTCAAGATGAATAAGAACGAACATTTTCCATCAATTATCGGCATATTTTCGTTGATTTTCGTTATTTAAAAAAAAAAAAAAAAAAAAAAAAAGGGCGGCTAGTAAATCAGGGGCAGGTGGTGACGCTTAACAAGTACATTTTTTTATTTGGCCTAATTAATGACATGAAAAGGCTTTATTTACTTACAGTGCATCACCCATTAAAAAGCCTTTGCTTACCTGATTATGGCGTTGTCACACAGCTTCTGCTTCTTTCGAAAGCCATGTATCAAATTAATTACTAATAATTAGCCTAATTAGTACCTAATTAGCTCAATTAGTTCTAATTAATTACTTATTTGTCCAGTTTCTTGCGGTATTAAAGCAAATTGTGGACAGCAATCTATTTAAGCCATTGAAAGTTTTTTTAGTACCAGTATTACATGGGGATCATGAACTTGTAAAGTAAACTATGCTAATTAGGTACTAATTTGCATATTTTATTTTCTTTTCCCAAACTCATGCCAAACTCAAGTGACTGGTAGGCCTAGGCTAGGCCTAGATTGTCCTGTCTGTTACAATAGAAGCTGATGACCAGGAAGAGCTTTGTCTTGGCCCTAGTCTAGTTCTAGTAGTAGTGGTATGCCTACTCTGTGTTTATTTCAACTCTACATGCATCGAATAGAAAAAAAAAAGAATGCCTGCCTAGCGGCCTACCAGACAGCGCCTACACAGAGGCCACTCAAAAAAATTTACAAAAGAAGTGTAGCCTAGTCTAGCTAGATACAAAACCGATAGAGGGCGCTATAGATCAGCAATACAAACATCGCGATAGAAAATAGTGCCCCAACGGAGATAGGATATGCAATGTATTAATTGGGTACTTCGCGGAAGTACCGTATACCACAATTTGGTCGAATTACTTCCAGATAACTCTCCAGAAATGATTTCCGGACCAAGTTATGGACTTTTTAAGCGCGTGATTCAATTTAATAGAAATTTTTTGAGTACAACCAATGTTTCGTCGATTTTCAATAATAAAAGGAAACCTTCGCTAGTTTTTTGGTTAACGGATTTGTTTTCTTCAATTGTATTATTTTAAATGAATAATCAGATTTAAAAAGCTTCTTTTTTAAACTCATATTATTGACAAATTTTATTTTCTGAAATTAATAATAATATTAATGTAGGCCTAGTTCTATGAAACAAATTGTAAATTGTAATACTGTAATCTCAATATTATATTTATTCATAGTCAATATTTATTGTTAACATTGCAGATATGAAGAGTGGCAATTTAGTAGTCATTATGGGAATGATGTAAAATCAACATTTGCTAGAGAATCTGGAAAAAAGAAGAAAATTTAGATCAACGCTTTACAAAACAAACTGTTCTTTTCAGAACCCCCAAATGTCCACAAAAGAGATTTGATTGCTGCCTTGTGTCATTACACAAATTTAAAAAAAAAAGATTTTGTATTTATTTCTGTATATTTTGTTTGTCAATTTTTGAAAAATTATAATATATTAATAGTTAATAAACTAATAACAATTATGACAGTAACATAAAGTAATATTAATATTAGTGCACAATAAATAATTTTAAAACTCGCTAATTACCCAAATTCACACTCTATAAAGGTATCAATTCATAATTAAACATTTGACCTTAAATAGTGACATTGACATGTCATGTGATCGATAACCTGATGTAATAATTAGGCCAAAAAAAAATATACTTGTTTAGCGTCACCGCCCGACCCTGATTTTCTAGAATTTTTTAGAATTTAAAAAAAAAATTTTTTGTAAAAAAGTGGTAAGAAATCGACTAAAAAATGCCGATAATAGAGGAAAAACCACCAACATTACAAGTGTGTTTTTTTTCTGCAGAAACAACTAGTAGGTCTAGGCTAGTGTATTTGAATGGGTCGGTGGCAGTGCGGCGGGTGGTCTAGCTAGGCCCCGTCTCCCAAGCCTGGCCTGGAAACGGTCGCATGGGCCTACCTGCACATGTTAAGAAAATCAGTTTGGTATAGGCCTAATAAGATTTGTAAATGTTGAGGTATAATTTAAAACTATTTGTCCTTTGAGAAGCAAAACTATCGAAATGTATCAAGCAAGTAGGCCTACAGTAGACTAGCCTGGCTTCCTAGAGGGGCCTAGATTAGGCCTAACCCAGCAGGATCTAGGCCTAGGGCCTAGCCCTACTTAGGGGGCCTAAGTTTGTTTTTGTCATCCAGTCATGACATACATTTGTTTTTACATCAGTTCTATAGCTCTTCAAAACATATAAAATGTTGTTTTTTTTCTCACTTTTTTGTAATTTTTTTCACAGGTTGTTGCAAAATTTGGTCCCACGAAGAAGGTAGACACATCCATTCAAGTTCAATATGTATTTTCCTTCATTCTTTCAAAATACATTGCAATAATAAACTTACCAAAGCTATGCACTTGCAATGACAGGAGATGTAAAAGGAGGGTCAATAATTTTATTTATTTTCTATATACTTTACCTTGCCAGATGTATTTATGAATTTTCACTTTTTCATATTTAGAAAAGTACTAATATGTACTGTATTTTAGCAAAATGTGTTACTGGACAATAAAAACATGTTTTCTTTGTAAATTTGAGTCCGTTCTTGTGACTTTTTATGTGTTTGTCCTCAACCAAATGCAGTAGCGAACGCCAATAGGACGGTTGAAAAAAAAAAAAAAAAAAACCTCCCTCC
>NW_022693412.1:382255-387711 GCF_011630105.1 Anneissia japonica | reverse complement strand
TTCATCAGTTTTTTTGCTGGGATAGGGTGATAAACTAACAATTTTTTTTTACGGGGCCGTAATAACTACTATTAACACAATTAACATGACCTAAAATGCTACATAATTATACTGTAGTGTAAGGGACACATTTCTTGTATAATAAAAACAATAGGAATTAACTCCAGCAAAAAACGTATTTAAAATAGCGATATCTCCGCTAATATTGGTCCGATTTACATAATTGTTTTAAAATGCTTCATTCAGTTATGTCTTTCCTTTTAAAAAAATTTAAAAAATATTTGTGACATTTCTTTTTTTTTTTATGTTTCTAGCTACCTAGGCCTACCTATCTTTCATCTAGCCTAGCCTAGGCCTACTAGCCTAGGCCCCTAGGCCTACATCTGATATTGGCAAAAACTTCTTCGGTAATCGAGTGGTCACAAGTTGGAATAACCTACCGGAAGATGTTGTGTCTGTATCCAGTGTGGAATCCTTCAAAAGAGAAGTTCATACTACCAATGAACCTAGCCTAAGCTAGGCCAGCCGAATGAATACCTGTATGTTTGTTAGGTAGATAGGATAGGAGCTGTCTCTTATACACATCTAGATGTGTATAAGAGACAGCTATAAAGGTATCAATTCATAATTAAACATTTGACCTTAAATAGTGACATTGACATCTCATGTGATCGATAACCTGATGTAATAATTAGGCCAAAAAAAATATACTTGTTTAGCGTCACCGCCCAACCCTGATTTTCTAGAATTTTTTAGAATTTAAAAAAAAAATTTTTTTGTAAAAAAGTGGTAAGAAATCGACTAAAAAATGCCGATAATAGAGGAAAAACCACCTACATTACAAGTGTGTTTTTTTTCTGCAGAAACAACTAGTAGGTCTAGGCAAGTGTATTTGAATGGGTCGGTGGCAGTGCGGCGTGTACTGTATTTTAGCAAAATGTGTTACTGGACAATAAAAACATGTTTTCTTTGTAAATTTGAGTCCGTTCTTGTGACTTTTTATGTGTTTGTCCTCAACCAAATGCAGTAGCGAACGCCAATAGGACGGTTGAAAAAAAAAAAAAAAAAAAACCTCCCTCCTTCATCAGTTTTTTTGCTGGGATAGGGTGATAAACTAACAATTTTTTTTTACGGGGCCGTAATAACTACTATTAACACAATTAACATGACCTAAAATGCTACATAATTATACTGTAAGGGACACATTTCCTGTATAATAAAAACAATAGGAATTAACTCCAGCAAAAAACGTATTTAAAATAGCAATATCTCCGCTAATATTGGTCCGATTTACATAATTGTTTTAAAATGCTTCATTCAGTTATGTCTTTCCTTTTAAAAAAATTTAAAAAATATTTGTGACATTTCATTTTTTTTTATGTTGCTAGCTACCTAGGCCTACATATCTCTCATCTAGCCTAGCCTAGGCCCCTAGGCCTACATCTGATATTGGCAAAAACTTCTTCGGTAATCGAGTGGCCACAAGTTGGAATAACCTACCGGAAGATGTTGTGTCTGTATCCAGTGTGGAATCCTTCAAAAGAGAAGTTCATACTACCAATGAACCTAGCCTAAGCTAGGCCAGCCGAATGAATACCTATATGTTTGTTAGGTAGGTAGGATAGGAGGCCTAGCCTACGCCTACGCCTACCCGGCCCAGCCTTTAATCTAGGCCTAGCCTAGGCCAAGAAGTCTAGGCCTAGGCTAGGCCTAGGCCTAGGCCAAGAAGTCTAGGCCTAGGCCTAGGCCTAACCTAAGCTGGTCCTAATTAGGCCTAGGCCTCATAAGAAAGTACTTGGTTACGTACCTTACTACAATGGGTAGAAATGCCTTTGTAAATGTGTAGCTTTTGTTTCTAGGCCCTTATTGTTTTGGTAATATTTATCATTCGAGCTCAGTTCTCTACCTATTAAAGCAAGGTGTAAGTAAAAATCCACAAACAGTGACCAATCAGCATGCATGCGCATACGTACGTATGTGTTACGTTCACGATAAACATGTAGTGGTACGCATGCTCATGTAGTCATTAATCGAAAGCGGTCGATTGATGATATAGGTAGTTGCAAAGATACTAGAAACACAAGATAGAGTTCCCCACACAAAAAAAGTGTTCCACCGAAATGCATGGTGGGAATACAAACAATGGGACGCCCCTTACGGCTGGATCTAAAAAAACTTCAACCAAACTTTCGTTACCAATTCGTCGCGTATTTTATTGTAAATTCTCAATTAAAAAATTGTACACAATTGTATGATTAGTACAATTGTACCAAGACAGTGACAACGGTGAATACATAATTCCTTGGCGGATGTAGAAATCGTTGCTATTATTCAAATAAATAAATAAAACACACAATTAATCCTATGTATAGCACAGAATGGCCGGACGCACTTGCCTTGCACTCCAATTTACACGGGGCATTATTAGTGCTTGCAAGTTTCTGGAATGTGACCTGGTCATGATAGGATAATGATATACATTGGTATTCTGTAGTAAGAAGACATGTTATACTCAATTTTGTCAAAATCGAAGCAATTTTGATGTTCCATTATCTACACAACATGTCTATCTATTATATTACAGTATATTAAGAAGTACTGTACCAATTTTATATAATGCATTTTACTCTAGAAAAAGAAAATCAGAGTGTTGGTTTATGGCAGTAGATGTTTAATCTATAGCTGCATATAGTTATCGTCACACTGGAAAACATTATGAACAATAAAATTGGATCAATATAAGTAAACATCTGGATATATATGGCTTTTTTTTTATAAGAATAAACCTATCTATCTCTGATTTTAAATCTCAAATTTGAGTAAACTGATGGAAAAGCTATTAAAATTCCAGAGTAGATCTCTTGGGAGAAAAACTCTCCTGAAAAAGTTTGCACCAGTTCAATTTTTTTAAGGCCCTGCTTGGGTAATAAACTGTCAATCATATACCTCAGTTTCAGAGCAATTTGCCCAATTTACACAGAGCAATTTCATTGCTAGCATTTTGACCGGTCAAATTGCTAGCAAGAATTGCTCCGTGTAAATTGGGCTTTAGTGAAAAAGTTTTCCTCCTTAGTGGAAAGGAAGGGCGCCTTTTGCGTCTGGGTATACTTAGCAACAGAAGGGCGCCCTGTACGTTGGGCACGAAGTATAGAAAACTTGCATGGTTAAAAAGAAGGGCGCCGCCTACGTTGGGCACGATTTCCTCCTCATTTTTACAATGCGAGTGCTCTATCTTGTATTTCTAGTATCTTTGGTAGTTGCTAAATACAATGGGTTCAGCAGAGGGGGCGTGGCTTCGTATGTTGACGTCATGTATAACTTCAAGTATGTTTTGTATTGCAATAAATTTCCTCGACCCTGAGGTGACGGAATTAGAAGGGTGCTGTGTTATGAAGAGTAATGTGTGACCGGAAGTGGTCTGCAGTCAGTTGTTGGTTGTTACATGCGCCAGTGATGTTGGAGTACAGGGGGACGGACCATTATTCCGAAGGCCCATTGGTCCGAAGGTCCATTGGTCCGAAGGCCCATTGGTCCGAAGGCCCATTGGTCCGAAGGTCCATTGGTCCGAAAGTTTAAGATAGGACACAATAGAATACGGTACCATATTTCATAAATAGCAACAAGCACCATAGTGACAATCACACAAAATCACATATGGATGACAGATACCCTATCAAAGATGAAATCGGGATTCAGTGAGATTCCATCAGAATGACCCCATCCGCCGGAATTTTGTTCAGATTCCTCGGGATGAGCGGGAATTCATTTGCAAAATTACGGGATTTTGTACGCAATAACTGGATCGGCCGGATTTGGTAAAATTACGGGATTTTCGGGGATCCGAGAAGGATCGGCGGGATTTTTTACGCAATTTCTGGGTCGTCTGGATTTTGTTTATAATTACTGGGGTTTTTTTTACATAATATCTGGATCGGAGGAAATTTGTTTGTAAAATTTCTGTAGGATCAATAACGATTATCACCGGAGGACCATCGTGGCTGGCTGAAACTAAACAGGCTTTAGAAAATCCCGTAATTTTACCAAATCCCGCCGATCCAGTTATTGTGTACAAAATCCCGTAATTTACTGGTGATAATATTGACAACAATGAAGTGTTAATCGAAGTTCATGAAATCTGTAGACTTGATAGGCAAGGTGGTATATAACTTTACATTAAAAATGGTATTCTATTAAATAAATGAATATATTTGACGAAGATGGAAAGCACTATGTGTACTATGGGTATTCATATATTCTGTCCTCTGGTTACTTTTCCCTCCATTCTGACTCGACTCAATCATCTAAAACTGCACATTATTTTCTTTGAATAGAATCTTTATTAGCTTCATCATTTTATTAAGAATGTACGCACCAAAAAGAATGTCGTACTTAGGATAAAAACTGTGTGAACGTTAACAGCAGACTATAACTATGGAATGAAATAGCATTTTAATAATTAAGAGAGCTATAACAGACATTATATTATATCAACCATATTTGTTAGAAATAACCTGTGTTTTTTTTTTCTTCTTCTCTTGTTTAATAATGACTGATAAGCCGCGGATTCAGAGCGGGGCTAAACGGGCTTTAGCCCCCACCCCGAAAATAATAAAAGCGAAAAAAAAAATAAAGAAAGAAACAGAAAGAGGGAGAGGGAGAGGGAGAGAGAGAGAGGAGAGAGAGGGGAGAGGGTGAGGGAGAGAGAGGGGAGGGGGAGAAAGAGAAAGAGAAAAGAACATTAAAGTTGATTGTATACACTTCGTTTTCCAGTGATAAATTAAAACAAAATGATAGTAAAAATCCACCAGTATCCCATAATGCGACCCTAATTTTTTTTCATAAAATCTCTACTGCCGTAATAGCGCTCTAAAAATGGTTATAGGCCTACAGATAACAATACCTACACAATTTTTCATTGTGTTTTTCTTGTGTTTGTTTAAATGTTCTTGTATTTTGATATTTGGTTCCGCTACATCATTATGCATTACCTCCGGCTGAGCAATGCAATTTTTCACAATTTGAAAACTTGGTTCCGGCATACCTATTTCACGTATGAGTAAATCTTTTCTTCACCCTACTCAGTGGCGTAGCCAGAATATATTTCTGTAGGGGGAGGGGGAAGTGTGGGTCCGTGATATTATTTGGGGGGACAAGTGTTCTGAAGCGAGGAACCTCGCCGGGGGCGTGAAGTCCCCCCCCCCCCTGGTTAGGTTCCCAATATGGCTATATAAATGGCTATCCTGGGGCGGATGCAGCGATTTTCGGGAACCACAGAGATCTAATTAGTATGTGTGATGTTATACCATAGAAAATAAAACTTTAAAACATTCTCTTTGATGTATTTATTTTGCCTACTTCAATTATGTCCACAACAAGTCCACAACCACCTCAGCCCCAGTACTACCTTAGATGGCCGGAAATGACACATTTATACAGAAAAAACTAATCATCATCAC
>NW_022693412.1:374393-381300 GCF_011630105.1 Anneissia japonica | reverse complement strand
GGGGGTGGGGGGGGTTTTTGTGTGTGGGGGGGGGGGTCGTGATCATAAAATTTTTGACCTTATCACAATGAAAACAAGAGCGTGAACATTTTTTCCCTAAACTTGGGAGGAGGAGGAGGGCTTAACCAGTCCAATTTCTGTCTCTTATACACATCTAGATGTGTATAAGAGACAGCAATAAGACCGCGGTACCATATTTCATAAATAGAAACAAGCACCATAGTGACAATCACACAAAATCACATATGGATGACAGATACCCTATCAAAGATGAAATCGGGATTCAGTGAGATTCCATCAGAATGACCCCATCCGCCGGAATTTTGTTCAGATTCCTCGGGATGGGCGGGAATTCATTTGCAAAATTACGGGATTTTGTACGCAATAACTGGATCGGCCGGATTTGATAAAATTACGGGATTTTCGGGGATCCGAGAAGTCAGGATCGGCGGGATTTTTTACGCAATTTCTGGGTCGTCTGGATTTTGTTTATAATTACTGGGGTTTTTTTACATAATATCGGGATCGGAGGAAATTTGTTTGTAAAATTTCTGTAGGATCAATAACGATTATCACCGGAGGACCATCGTGGCTGGCTGAAACTAAACAGGCTTTAGAAAATCCCGTAATTTTACCAAATCCCGCCGATCCAGTTATTGTGTACAAAATCCCGTAATTTACTGGTGATAATATTGAAAACAATGAAGTGTTAATCGAAGTTCATGAAATCTGTAGACTTGATAGGCAAGGTGGTATATAACTTCACATTAAAAATGGTATTCTATTAAATAAATGAATATATTTGACGAAGATAGAAAGCACTATGTGTACTATGGGTATTCATATATTCTGTCCTCTGGTTACTTTTCCCTCAATTCTGACTCGACTGAATCATCTAAAACTGCACATTATTTTCTTTGAATAGAATCTTTATTAGCTTCATCATTTTATTAAGAATGTACGCACCAAAAAGAATGTCGTACCTAGGATAAAAACTGTGTGAACGTTAACAGCAGACTATAACTATGGAATGAAATAGCATTTTAATAATTAAGAAAGCTATAACAGACATTATATTATATCAACCATATTTGTTAGAAATAACCTGTGTTTTTTTTTTTCTTCTTCTCTTGTTTAATAATGACTGATAAGCCGCGGATTCAGAGCGGGGCTAAACGGGCTTTAGCCCCCACCCCGAAAATAAAAAAAGCGAAAAAAAGAAATAAAGAAAGAAACAGAAAGAGGGAGAGGGAGAGGGAGAGAGTGAGAGGAGAGAGAGGGGAGAGGGTGAGGGAGAGAGAGGGGAGGGGGAGAAAGAGAAAGAGAAAAGAACATTAAAGTTGATTGTATACACTTCGTTTTCCAGTAATAATTAAAACAAAATGATAGTAAAAATCCACCAGTATCCCATAATGCGACCCTAATTTTTTTTCATAAAATCTCTACTGCCGTAATAGCGCTCTAAAAATAATTATAGGCCTACAGATAACAATACCTACACAATTTTTCGTTGTGTTTTTCTTGTGTTTGTTTAAATGTTCTTGTATTTTGATATTTGGTTCCGCTACATCATTATGCATTACCTTCGGCTGAGCAATGCAATTCTTTCACAATTTGAAAACTTGGTTCCGGCATACCTATTTCACGTATGAGTTAATCTTTTCTTCACCCTACTCAGTGGCGTAGCCAGAATATTTCTGTAGGGGGAGGGGGAAGTGTGGGTCCGTGATATTATTTGGGGGGACAAGTGTTCTGAAGCGAGGAACCTCGCCGGGGGGCGTGAAGTCCCCCCCCCCCCTGGTTAGGTTCCCAATATGGCTATATAAATGGCTATCCTGGGGCGGATGCAGCGATTTTCGGGAACCACAGAGATCTAATTAGTATGTGTGATGTTATACCATAGAAAATAAAACTTTAAAACATTCTCTTTGATGTATTTATTTTACCTACTTCAATGATGTGAGTCAACAACCACCTCAGCCCCACCATGTTTGGGGCTGAGGTGAGGTAATTTGAGAAAGCACTAGCTTAGATGGCCGGGAATGACACATTTGTACAGTAAAACTCATCATCATCACAACATCAATAGTAGGCCTATAGATGAAGATTTTTAATCAGGAATTTTCTAATTAATATAATAATAAATAATAATAATAATATGAACATTTATATAGCGCTCATTACGCAGGTGTAACAAACAGAAAACACGAGGCATCTGCAGGGTCTAACAGCGCTTAATCACGAAGAATTATTGAAAAGGTGCGTCTTGAGGGCCGAATTAAATTTATTTAAAGTAGGGGCCTGTCTGATTTCACAAGGGAGTTTATTCCAAATATACGGTGCAACAGCAAAGAAGCCTTTGTTAGCCGTGGAATTTGCAAGGTTGGTCTTATGAGTGATGTACCATAGAAAATAAAACTAAAGAAACAGTTTCTTTGATGTATTTAATTTATTTGACCTACCTCAAATCCGTATGCCACATTTACCTCAGGCCCTACAATGGTTAGGGCTCAGGTGAGAAAATTTGAGGTCTAATGTGTGATGTACCATGAAAAATAAAACATATTTGGGGCTGAGGTGTTAAAATTCAGGGAATTTGTACTGCGGATATGACATTCTTATATTATAGTAATATTCATCATCATCGATCTAATACTACTACTACTAATACTACTTCGTGTGGGGCGGATCCAGAGATGTCCAAAAGTGGGGGCCGGAAGGTGGGGCGAAATTTGGGCCGAACGAGATAGCATTATCAAGGGGGTCCGGGGGCATGCCCCCGCGAAATTTGTGCGTTTTAGACGCCTGAAAATGACATCAGAAGCGTTTTGGGTGATCATTATTTTCTTTTTCTTCCTTTCCTTTTTTTTCCCCTTCCAAAATGGGGGACCGGGGCCGGGCCGCACCACCCCCCCCCCCTCTAAATCTTTCCCTGTTCACATGTCGAAATCTTATTTTTGCACACTTTTTTTCAGCTTCTCAAATTATAATAAAGGCACATGCACTCGGGTCTAGTATTATAGGTTATTCAGATGTTTGTGGGCAGAGATACCGGTATCTTGCTATAAAATAAGATGTACTGTACTCTGTAGAGCGCTCTTTTTCGTTAAGGTCATTTATGCATTTTATTTCAACAATTTTCCAGCTAATCTTCTTGACTCACGAAAAGTGAGGGGTGTCCTTCCCGCATGATCTGCTTCCATGGGTGCGCGACAGCCCACATTACCTCAGACCCAACATGTTAAGGGCTGAGGTGCGAAAATATTGAGAAAATGGAAGTAGCTGTCTCTTATACACATCTAGATGTGTATAAGAGACAGCTGATATGTAGTCATATGATATATTCCCTTTAATTCTTGTCTTTATATTTCTCTTCTATTATATTTTTCTTTTCCTTTTTCCTCTCCTTTTCTTTCCCCTTCTTTCTCTTTCCCTCCCTCTCCCCTCTTTCTTTCTTTCCTCTTCTTACTCAGCCCGGTACGACGGTTTCAGCCCGGTAAAAATCCGTTAGGGAGGGGGGCACTCTGCCTCCCTTGCCCCCCTGCCTGTTACGCCACCGATTAGAATGCAATACTAGAGCTAAGATATACTTTTTATCAAAACCCCCGGTTCTCTCATTTCATGTTAAAAACCTTTTTGATACTTTTATCCCCTACTAGCATTTTTCTTCTGGATCCTCTCTGCTGATAATGTTAACAAAGGTGCCGAATGATGTTGACGATTATAATGATGATAAGGATGTTGGCGACGATGACAAAGAGTATTTGGGTATTAAAACGCCAACCAACTATACAAATATTTAAATAACAATATTTATATAATCATTCACTAAAAAATTTGCAATGAAAAATGTAGCATTGTTTTAATTTAAGTCAATTAACTCTGTACAAAATATTATGAATTTAAGTGAGAGGCGTTTATTAAAAAATATAGCGCCCGCAGTGGTGTATCCAGAATTTTTTTTTTTTGGTGGTAGAGTTGGTTGGGGGGTTCGTGATCATATTGGACCTTCGGACCAATGGACCTTCGGACCAATGGATCTTCGGACTAATGGACCTTCGGACCAATGGAACTTCGGACTAATGGACCTTCGGTCCAATGGACCTACGGACCAATGGACCGTCGGACTAATGGACCTTCGAACCAATGACTAGAGGGTATGCAATGCTTTGTGAAAATGAGTACGCCGCGGTACTCCCCGCCATAGTTCAACTTCCTTGGTATCATTTTGTTCCCACGGGCATATAGAACAAAGAAATTGATGTTAACAAGAAAAATGTAGGGATGCATTGTATTACTCGCGTCATTTGTAATGGTCGTTAGTGTTTTATGGTCAATACTTTTTTTTCGGGGGAGAGGGGTAACTTTTATGCCCATAACCTGTGATTTAAAAATCCCATCAATAATATTTTGGTAGCAATGTGTAGCATATATGTTTCTTAATCATATGCAGTTTTAATAAAATTAATCCGACAATTATTAACGTCACTAGTGGTCAAAAGGTCATCGACCTTTTTCTAAAATTCAAATTTTTGCATAAAATATCAATAAACTTCAGTGTCATATGTCTAATTTTGGATGTATTTGATACAAATTGTGTTTTTCTTGTAGTTACTGACGTATGGAATACAAAAATTGGGGTTAACAAGAAAAAAAATAAAATGCATTATGTACTATTGTCAATGTTATGATCCGAGAAATTTGTAATCAACAACACTTTTTGGGGTAGGGGGTAACATTTATGCTCATAACTCTTGATTTAGTCAATGGATTTGTATGATGTTGGTATCAACATTTAGCCTATAGATTGGTCAGTCATTCAAACTAAAAAAAGGTTTTAAAACAAGCAGAAATTCACGTAGCTAACTGTGCGAACCGACCATAATAGTCTCACCTGGCTTCTTAGATTCAAAGAACCTCAGGGCCAGCTTGCTCGATGGATGGAGGAGCTGAGCCAGTATGTCATGGTCGTACAACATCGGCCGGGGAAACGTCATGTGAATGCGGACGCGCTTTCGCGTGCGCCAGAGGGTGAGAACCATTCTAAATATGGGGTTCGACTTGAAGAATTGCCCTGTGGGGGGTGTAAGTATTGCAAGCGGGCGCATGAACAGTGGGCTCCGTTTATGGAGGATGTAGACGATGTAGTTCCACTGACGTCTGCACCAGCTTCCCAACCTTCACTTGAGACACATCGAGTGAACATGGCGGATATTCGCCAACCTACTCAATCCTGTTGGGGGTTTTCCTCTCAGGAAATTATAGATGCTCAAGCAGGGGATGTAGATTTGGTCCCCACTTTAACTTGGTTAAACGATGGCGTGGCGCCATCCGAAGCTGAATTATTTGCTCTTAGTCCAGCTGCTAAGGATTACTGGCTTAGCAAAGATATCATTCGGCTTCAGGATGATCTTGCCTATTTAACTGATAAACACGGGAATAGCGAACGTCTACTCCTACCTCGTAGTCTAATTGACGTGGCTCTGCGAACGTATCATGATACCCCATCGGCAGGCCACCAAAGTGTGAAACGCACCAAATTACACCTTAAGCAGCGCTTCTATTGGCACGGTATGGCTGCTGAAATAGAGCGCTATGTAGTAGGTTGTGAGAGCTGCAACCGAAATAAGAAAGGTGGGAAGAAGGGGCGTTACTAGCAAATTAATTTTCATGCTGGCGCTTCTATGGAGAGGGTTCACATAGATTTTGCAGGCCCTTTCCCCCAGTCTAACCAGGGAAACTTGTATATCCTAATGGTGGTGGACCAATTTACTAAGTGGATGGAAGCCTACCCAGTTCCTTCACAAACGGCGCAAGTTACCGCCGAGGTGTTGGTTCGAGAGTTCTTTTCACGCTTTGGGATGCCATTGTAATTGCATTCGGACCAGGGCGCAAATTTTGAAAGTAACCTATTCTCGGAGCTGTGCAAACTGCTTCGTATTAAGAAAACTCACACCACCCCATACCGGCCTTCCGCTAATGGACAGATCGAACGTTATAATCTTACAGTAATGAACGCTGTTAGGTGTTTTGTAGGTAAGAAACAGAAAGACAGGGATAAATTCCTACCTCAAATCACTAGTGCAATTCGGGCAACAGTTTCCCGCAGTACGAATTGTACTCCTAATATGATGATGCTTGGTCGTGAAGTCACGACCCCTCCAGATCTTATGTTCGGGTCAGACCTGAGGGGTGCTAGCTCCGACCAGGTCTCATATCCAATCCGCTTGACAGCGAATATGCGACTGGCGCACCATACCGCCAGAACCCATCTCAAAGCAATGCAGAGGGGGAATAAAAGGAATTATGATCTTAAACTCCTAGAACGCCCCTACTCTGCGGGTGATAAAGTCTACGTACTGGACCAAACAGTGGCTAAGGGAAAGAGCGCGAAATTACGCTCACCCTGGAAAGGTCCAGGAATCATCATAGAAGTCCTCGCACCGTACGCGTTTCGCGTACGTCTACGAAATGCAGTCATGGTGACCCACCATGACAAACTTAAACCTTGTCAAGACCGTGAATTGCCGAAATGGATCGCTGAATTCGAGCGAAATCCCTCTACCGCGGACGACGGAGAGGCGGACGACGACGATCAACTCTATTGCCTCTGCCAGAGACCGTGGGAAGAGTAGTGCATAGGGTCTGACCAGGACATTTTTGCCTTATTTGGGAGGCTCTCGACCAATCAGAAGCCTGCATTCGGTACCGCGTGACCCTCATTTGCATAAATTGAGGAGCAGGACTATTCCATTTTAGAGCAGGGGTGTGTGAACCCTATTCCTTTTTTAGAGCGGGGTGTTTAACCCTAAACCTATTCCATTTTACGAGGAGGGATCTTTAACTAAATCAATTCTATTTTTGGAGCGGGGGGGGGGTTAACCCTAACCTTATTCCATTTTACAGG
>NW_022693412.1:371891-373859 GCF_011630105.1 Anneissia japonica | reverse complement strand
TAATTTTTAATAGAGATATCTTAGTTTTAAATAGAGATATCTTAGTTTTTAATAGAGATATCTTAGTTTTAAATAGAGATATCTTAGTTTTTAATAGAGATATCTTAGTTTTAAATAGAGATATCTCTTTTAATAGAGATATCTCTATTAATAGAGATATCTTATTTTTAAATAGAGATATCTTAGTTTTTAATAGAGATATCTTAGTTTTAAATAGAGATATCTCTTTTAATAGAGATATCTCTATTAATAGAGATATCTTATTTTTAAATAGAGATATCTTAGTTTTTAATAGAGATATCTCTATTAATAGAGATATCTTATTTTTAAATAGAGATATCTTAGTTTTTAATAGAGATATCTCTATTAATAGAGATATCTTATTTAGTTTTAACTAAGATATCTCTATTAATAGAGATATCTTAGTTTTAAATAGAGATATCTCTATTAAAAACTAAGATATCTCTATTTAAAACTAAGATATCTCTATTTAAAAATAAGATATCTGTATTTAAAACTAAGATATCTCTATTTAAAACTAAGATATCTCTATTAATAGAGATATCTTTATTAATAGAGATATCTTTATTAATAGAGATATCTTAGTTTTAAATAGAGATATCTTAGTTTTAAATAGAGATATCTTAGTTTTAAATAGAGATATCTTAGTTTTTAATAGAGATATCTTAGTTTTTAATAGAGATATCTCTATTAATAGAGATGTCTCTATTAAAAGAGATATCTCTATTTAAAACTAAGATATCTCTATTTAAAACTGAGATATCTCTATTTATAACTAAGATATCTCTATTTAAAACTAAGATATCTCTATTTTTATTGTTAATAGAGATATCTTAGTTTTTAATAGAGATATCTTAATTTTAAATAGAGATATCTTAGTTTTTAATGAAGATATCTTAGTTTTTAATATAGATATCTCTATTAATAAAGATATCTTTATTAATAGAGATATCTCTATTTAAAACTAAGATATCTCTATTTAATACTAAGATATCTGTTAATAGAGATATCTTAGTTTTGTTTTCTGTTGCAATGTCTGATGGGATAGCGTATACCTTAGAATGTGGTAGGAATCTGTTTTGGCAGCAGCGGATTGATTCCAGATGTGATTAGGTTTATTTATGCGCAGAGCTGTGTGTGTCCAAGGACTCTGGCTATGCAGTTAGGTCCTTAAAACATACTTCCACCATCCACTGTCATACTATATTCATGCTATATTTAAAGAAATTATTTCGTAACAGATGTAATAACGATAAATAGTAATAATAATAATCAATAAAAGCTAAATATAACATTCACATGCAAATAATGATTTAGCCTTTGCATCTTCATATTCATTTGCTATGTCAGATCATTTGTTTTGATCTTATAGATTCATACTTTTTGGATCTGTTAAATTTGTTTTAATCCTACATTTCATCATATTAATCATTTTATTAATTTATATATTTCCCCTCCAATTAGTTACATTTATATCCCAACATTGATGTCAGTCAGGGGTTCTCGCGCTGGAAGTCGCTTGTGTCATTGGAAAAGGCACTTTGTCTACGTTTGTCTTTTTCTACCTAGGAATATTAATGGGTAACTGGTAGGATGTTGTAGCATTAAATAATTATACTTGTTTCGTGTGCTAAAGAAATAGCGAACGACTAGGTACACTTCCTAGGGAACAGAGAAAGTTTGTGTTGGTTTGCCAATGTACGTCATCCAGGGTCCAGGGGACGACTTTATCATTCACTTTTAAATTATTATTATTTTTATTATTATTATAATTATTATTATTATTATAATTATTATTATTATTATTGCTTCCCGAGATCCGACCATGAAAACGATTTTTTGAATAATTGTTTTATAATGCTTTTTTATATTGGCAAAGTTTCATTGGAGCAGTATTATGTAAGATGAAATATATATATATATATATATATATATATATATATATAT
>NW_022693412.1:365912-370551 GCF_011630105.1 Anneissia japonica | reverse complement strand
TATATATATATTTATATATATAAATATAGTTTATTTTGTCATTCTGATCGGATTTCTCTACTGTTCCGTTATAATTTTAAATTTAAATTGTTTTGCATTATATGGCCGTTTGCTGTTTTATGGGTTTTTCCCATTTGCCTTTCAAACTTCATCATTTTTGTAAACTCTTTCAATATTGGGTTTGTTTTTTAAAATTAATTCGCAAACAGTTTTCTAATTCTTTTTTGTATTATTAATATTATTATTTATAGCAGATGAACAGTATTTTCTTTTTATAAAGGTTTCTATTAATTGTTAAGCTTTTTCCTAGCCTTCGTGGCTATTTGTTTTGTGAGCTTTTTTGTACTGATTATCCCTATCTTTAGCTGAGTCTGAGAAAATCACTCGTCATCACCATAAGGCGTTTACAATATTTCTATTATATCAATTTTTATCTTGTCTGTTTTTTCGTTATCATGTATGTATTTTATGACTCTCTTTACAAATAAATTCAATCAATCAATCAATCAAGCATATTATGTCAATTTCAATTTATTTCAATTTTATTTGATCTCAACAAACACAGAAATACAAAACCGAAAACATTTAGGACTGTAAAATGAAATATGATTATTTAGATAAAACATTTAAATTCTATTTAGAAAACTAGAAAAACAATAAAATAATGTTTTATGTCTTATGTTTTAGATTTTTATTTAAAAATACACATCAAATCAAATTATTTACAATTACATTTATTGGAAAAATAACTCTTCAATCTCATTAAATATTAATTATATTATATTTCATTATATTATTGATGAGTTTGGGCTCAGGGACAATGTTCATTTGTCTTGTGAAATAATGCAGTTATTGATTTGTGCCTAAATCTTACCTTTACTCTACAGAAAATAGTGTGTGCAATCAGTAAAATTGAGAGCAAATCGAGGTTTATATGGCTAACAGAACATGTTTAAGGTAGGTTCACTTTGCAAAAATTGTTGACAATTACAGACAAATATATTAGTACTTTATCTAGATCAATACTGGCAAATGAGAATGGTCCAGCATATCACACAATTCACGATCCTACATATGCATGTAATCGTAAATGAGTAGAAAAAAATCCCCCCAAAATAATTCTTTATATCTCAACACTTGTAATGCTCAAACCTACAGTACTGTATTACAAGATAGAGAATATTATTTTTCCCTTGTCATACAATTCACAAAATACCTCCACTTCCTAGAAGTATAGTGCAGCTCAGATAAATAGAGTCATATAATGTAATGGTTCTAGAACAATAAAAAGAAAGTTTTTTTTTTCATACCAATTCTCAATGAACATTCAATGACTTACCAAAAAGGTTTTTTTTTTATGGATATGCTTTGAGGAATAGATTATGTATCATATTTTTTTAAATGTTAAATAATGCTTTAATATGTTGTTACTGTAATTGTCTATTTCTTTGATTGAATGAATGAAGTAATAATTCAATAAATATATAAATAATTATTTTATTTTTTTATGCAACAAGTAATTGATTATTTGATATATCTGCAAAATACTATTTCAGTTTTTTTATGCCTTCATAATGTTTACATACTTTTCATTCTTTCAGCTAAAGGAGTTTTGATTCTAAACCTTATCATGTGTGAACAATGTGATGTTTGACCTAAAGAACCTTGAATAAATTACAACTCATTGCAGGGCGGATTTAGGGGGACCGGCCCGGCCCCGCCCCCTCCCCCTTTTGGGAGGTAAAAAATGAAAAAAGAAAGAAAATAAGAAAGAAAAAGAAAAAATGATAGCCCAGAACGCCTCAAATGTTATTTTCGGGCGTCTAGAACACAAAGATTTCGCGGAGGCATGCCCCCGGACCTAGGACTTTGTTGTCTCCTTAGGACTTCCCTTTTGGACATCTCTGGATCCGCCCCTGCTCATTGTATGATAAAACTTTCCACTATTTTTTTATGATTAAGTAGAAGGGATAGCCATGTTAGCCTACTGTAGATGATTAACAGTACAGTAAGTAAATAACAAGCAGCACTTTCTAGAGAAATACATTTCTTTGTCTGAAAGGTGTTATTTGTTAAATTAGGCCTATTTATTAGAAAGTGCAGTAAATCTGTAGGATGTGTAATTTAACTGCTATGCAAAGAGAAATGTCATTCACAGAACAAGAAAATCTTTTGATTTCATATTCATTGAGACAAGATCAGATTTCTATGTTATATTGTATGTAGTGATAGTGAAATGTTCATTGAGTGTAAAATAATGCTTGAATCTCATTGTCAGACCTAAATATGCAATAATTTAACAGTATGACCGTAAGACTGATAAATGTGAATATATGTCATTTATTTTAAAGGGCTATTTCTGTGTTTATTAAGTATTTCTTTACAGGATCTGTCAATTAGTAATCTGTATTGCATTTGAATCTCCTCTGTCATATTAAAAATGCTGTTAAATTTTCAAATTTATTCATTTTGTATTTTTTCGTTTGTCACTAATTGTCTGCCTAATAAGGATATCCAAATAATTGGAATTTATTTTCTTTAAATTATGGTGTAAATAAGGGGCACTGACATTTCCGTGAGTATAGTAGCAAATTTAACTATTATAAATTTCAGATACTACATATAGAGTATTTATGTTTCTTTAATGCAATAATAATCTCTTATAAACTGATAACTATTAAGTATTTGTCAGAAAATTTACATTTTCTGCCTTTCTGTACCATTTTTGTCATTTATAGTATCAAATGAAGTGTTTAATGTTTAGATACTTAAATTTTAGAAACCAGTGAGGCTAAAAAAGTGTTGAAACTATATTGATATAACTGAATTTATATCTTGGCTAATTTTTTGTTAAAGATTATTTATTTTATATTATTCTAATAATAACATAACTGTGAACTTCCAGGGAATTTAGTTTAATTCTACAGCCAATTGTATATTACTAGCTAAGTATGTAGGGGTTTTAAATACCTTTATAACTCTGTGGTTCCAGTTGTTGGCTTTCATCTGTATAAATATGTTATTATATAATACTATGTACATAAAATTGTGTCTGTAAAGTTACCATAATAAATATGAATCTAAATTCTAGATAAATGCATTGTTTCATCATTTTACTGTTAAACTGTAGTTAATAGCATCTAAACATATAAATGAATGCATACATGCATACATGTATAACACATATATAGCATAATATAACACACACCGACAAACATGGGCGGATCCTGAAATGTCCACAAAGGGGGGCCGGAAGTGGGGGCCGAAAGTTGGGCCGATTGAGACAACACTGTCGTAGTGGGTCTGGGGCATGCCCCCGCGAAATTTTTTATGTTCTAGACGCCCGAACATAACATTTGAGGCATTCTGGGCTATCATTTTTTTCTTTTTCTCTCTTTTTTTCTTTTTTTTTACCTTCCAAAAGGGGGGCCGGGGCCGGGCCGCCCCCCCCCCTAAATCCGCCCCTGAACACCCACCACACACACACAGAAATGTGAAGCGCTTAGAGGCCTTGTTGGCATTAAGCGCTATATAAATCTTATATATTATTATTATTATTAATATTTCGATAGCTTCTGCTATCTTTAACGTTCATTAATACTTATAATAATTTTAATAATAAAATATTTATAATGCGCTAATTTCAAATAAATGATCGAAAGCGCAGAGAGTACAACTAGAGAAAGATTTAAAAATTTAAAATGCCAAGTGGGGATGGTCTAAAAAGAGTTAAAGAGATGGGATTTCAGGTTTAACTAAATACATCAATAGAGGGAGACAGTTTGATAGAGAGTGGCAATTCGTTCCACAGCGATGAAGCAGCATAGGCGAATGTTCTTTTGCCGTATGTTTTTTTTTTTTAAATTTTGGGATGACGAGAAGATTTTTGTTTTCAGAGCGGAGTCGTCGGTTAGGGACACAACATATTAACAATGAAATGCATTAAAAAACAGTCTGAAACTAGGCCTTAAACACTTATAGATTAGAATTTAACTTGTGCATTTTATGTTACACATTTTTGTCGTTGTTTGGCACTTTAATTTTTTCATATCAAATTATCAGTTTAGCCGTCGATCAAGTATCCAACATTGTTAATTATTCAACATTTCGTCTTTCTAGAACCGTTAAAATTTATTTTTAAAATAAATATTATGATCAATTTTTCCCATAGAAGGCTAGCTTTTTTATACATTAAACCGGTCGCCATTCTGTGTTTAACCAGTAAAATTTGCATTTTTCTTTTGCATTTTCCGATTCTAGATATCATATTCTTGGTTTTATATTAACGTTTGTATTGATCAAGTCATCCGTTTTATCAGGTAGGTGATTTGACAATTACGAAAACGCAAGTAGGTTAAAATCTGTTTTAAACGTGTTATCATTGACCAACGAAAACTCGTAAACGGATACCTCGATCATTACGAAAATTTTGTAGAAAATATAATACGATATTAATAATCGGAAAATGTAAACAAATGCAAATCACACGAACAACAACAAAATGGCGGCCAGTTAAAACGTATTCAAAGCAAACCCTCTATTACCAAATTTGGTCAAAATACTAATAAAATAATTATATTGTAACGGATTTAAGCAATGTCGAAAGACGGAATTTTGATTAATGTTTATAATTGTTTGA
>NW_022693412.1:356012-364427 GCF_011630105.1 Anneissia japonica | reverse complement strand
GTAAATGAATGAGTAAACTGTCACTTTTCTTTGTGTGGTGGTATGATACTCACCTCCGCATGAGATATCCTGGGTTAGAATCTCCTACTCTCTAAAGGTTGAATTGTTTTTTAATGCTTTTGATTGTTAATAATGATCTATGAATTATTCTAACTTTATCAACGTCGAAATACTAGTTTGATTTAGTTATATTTCAATAAATTTGTGTTCTGCAAGTCAACCTTCAATGATTCTATATTGTTTTTAAATTGTATTTCATTTTCAGGAGCACACATTCAAATCTACTAATATATATTTGTGTGTGTGTGTGGGTGGGTTTGTGGATGTGTGTTATATTATGCTATATATGTGTGTGTACATGTATACATTCATTTATATGTTTAGATACTATTAACTACTGTTTAACAGTAAAATGATGAAACAATGCATTTATCTAGAATCTAGATTCATATTTATTAACTTTACAGACATAATTTTATGTACATAGTATTATATAATAATAACATATTTATACAGATGAGGTCAATAATTGGCACCACAGAGTTATAAAGTTAATTATTCAAAACCCTAAAAACATAGTATTATACAATTGGCTGTAGAATGAAACTAAATTTATTGGAAGTTCAGTTATTTTATTATTAGAATAATGTAAAATAAATAATCTTTAACCAAATAAAAAAATTTGTCAAAATATCAATTCAGGTATATCAATATAGTTTCAACATTTGTTTAACCTCACTGGTTCCTAAAATTTAAGTATCTAAACATTTGATACTACAGATGGCAGAAAATATCAATGGTACAGAAAATGTAAATTTGCTGACAAATACTTAATAGTTTATAAGAGATTATTATAGCATGAAGAAACCTAAATACTCTGTATGTAGTATCTGATATTTATAATAGTTAAATCTGCTTCTATACTCACGGGTCAACGCCCCTCATTTACATCATAATTTAAAGAAAATAAATTTCAATTATTTGGATATTCTTATTTCTATGTGTTAGGCAGACAATTGGTGACAATGAAAAAATACAAAACAAACAAATTTGAAAATTTAACAGCTTATTTAAAATTACAGAGGAAAATTAAATGCAATACAGACTGAAAAAGAAATCACTAATTGACAGATCCTATGCAAAGAAATACTTAATAAACACAGGAACAGCACTTTAAAACAAATGACATATATTCACATTTATCAGTCTTAAGGTCATACAGTTAAATTATTGCATATTTAGGTCTGACAATAAGATTCAATCATTATTTTACACTCAATGAACATTTCACTATAACTATATACAATATAACATTGAAATCTGATCTTGTCCCAATGAATATGAAATCAAAAGATTTCACTAGGCCTACAGTAGTACTAAAAGTAGCTTTTGCTTTCTTCAATAATGCATAATCAAAAATTTATCATTGCTTAGATTTCCCTTTAAAGAAAAACAAAACTACTGGACATTCCAAATAATGAATAACATATTTTTATGAACATTTTTCTATACTAATTTCTTTAGACTTAGAAGTTATTAATTAAAATCTATACATTTCTGCATAGCAGTTAAATTACAAATTCTACAGTTTTACTGCACTTCCTAATAAATAGGCCTAAATGACAAATTTACTTTTACTTTCTTGATAAAAAACACTCAGAGGTATTACAAATGGTGGCCCAATGGGCCAAATTGCTTGTAATGTTACAAAAGTTATTGGCAAGAAAGAAGCAAAAACATTAAAATATTAAAAAAGAAGATACAAGAAATACATATCGAGCACAAATAAACCCGGATATTCAGCTTAAACTGATGTTCGTCTAAAGACTCATCTCTTTAGTTTATTTTAATTTGCAAATTTCTAGCGCATAGAGACCTATGTATTTTGCGCTTTACAGAAAAAAATTATTATTTTATTATTATTATTATTATTATTATTATTATTATTATTATTATTATTTGGACCGAAAATTTGTAGCACCAATCGGGAAGGAGGGTGGCACACTCAAATCATCAAGGGTAACATTGCTGCTTATGAATTATTGAGTAATTGGATATAGTACCGTACGGGATTGGACTATTGAAAAATCTATTTGTTTTAATGGAAAATTGCGTGATTTTGTTACCATTGCGGAGATTTTTATTGTGGCTGCGGTAACGAGTGTGTGGTACCAGATCAGAAGAATGTGAGGTTAAAGTGAGACCCTTGGCAAATTTGATACAGTGTGCCACCCTCCTTTCCGAGAGCAGTTCATGTTCACATATGCCCAAGGCATGTTCATAAGAATTGAAATGTTTGCCTAAGATTATATGGCATGCCCTTTTCTGTATCGCTTCAATAGTGTTACTTAAATCTTGAGTGAGGCCAGGGTGCCACACAACATCAGCATATTCTAATATTGGTCTGGTATACCCTGTATAAACTGCTCTAAGTTCTTGTTTATCAAGTCCAAATTTCTTAAGATTTCGGAGCATAAACAGTTTCCTGTTGGCCTCAGTAACAATATTGTTAACTTGGGCATTCCATTTCAAATTATTTTGAAGTGTGACGCCCAATATTGTAGTTTTATCAACCACAGTAATAGGTTTGCCATCAAAACAAGGTTGTATAATCGGAGGATTTCTTGCAAAGCAGACCTGCAGTGCCTGGCACTTTTTAGGATTGAGCTGTAGGGAGTTTATAGCACACCAGTCATAAAAAAACATTAAGATCATGTTGTAAAATGCCTTGTTGGCCAATGGATCTGTTTTCATAAAAAGTTAAATCATCAACGTATTTCAGATATTTGGTAGTCGTGCTCTGTCCTGCATCATTAAATAAAATTTGGAAACCAACAGGTCCAAGTTTTGTGCCTTGGGGTATTCCTCCTTTGAGCGATATAAAATTAGATAAAGTGTTGTTATACTTGACACACTGTTCTCTGCAGCTGAGAAAGTCGCAAATCCATGGGACGATCGACCCACGGACTCCAATGTTGATAAACTTGTTAATTAAGATGTTGTGTTCAATAAGGTCAAATGCTTTAGTGAAGTCCGTGAGTACGATCGTGCCAATGTTGCGACTTTTGTCAGCTGCATAGCACAGGCATGAATAAGACGAACAAGGTAGTGACTGGTTGAGGCACCTTTCACATTACCATACTGCCGAATATCTAATTTTGGTTGTATATCAGCTAAGATCCAATCACAAACTCTTCTGCTATCTTAGCAAAGACAGAGGTAAGTGAAATGGGCCTCAACCTGTCAACTCTAGGTGGTTGTTCCTTTGGAATGGGTACCACAATAGCTTTTTTCCACTGTAATGGAAGTTTACTTACTACTAAAAAAGAACAGTTTAGAATATCTGCAAGGGGTTCACTCAATTCAGGGGCAAATTCTCGCAAGATTCTAGGGGGAATAGAATCAGGGCCTCCAGCTTTCTTTGGAATAATTTTCTTTAACTTGTTATAGACTTTCCACGGTTGTACCCGAGGTGCAGGTTTGTCTGAAGGTAAATATGCGGGAAGTTTACCTAATTTAACAATGGCAAATTAGCGCCAACACTAGTGAAACGGTCATTAATTGCATTAGCAATGCCACAGTGATCAGCCGAAGGGATACCAGGTATTACGAGATTAAGATCAGTTGAATTTCGAGTATTGGTCATAGATTTAATTTGCCTATGCCACTTATGTGGATCACTATGCTGTAAATGTTTTATACGTTCAATATGGTATATGTGTTTAGCCTTTAAAACTTCACGTTTAACAAATAACGCTTTTCAGACTAACAAATTTATAGCCAATGTTTGGACGAAAGCTTGTGTAATAAATGTGTTTCTCTAGAAAGTGCCGTTTGTTATTAACTTACTGAACTGTACATCTACAGCAGGCTAACATGGCTATCCCTCCTACTTATTCATAAAACAATAGTGGAAAGTTTTATCATACAATAAGTTTGTAATTTAAATTCCAGGTTCTTTAGGTCAAACATCACATCCATCACACATGGTAAGGTTTAGATTAAAAACTCCTTCAGCTGAAAGAATGAAAAGTATGTAAACATTATGGAGGCATAAAAAAACAACTGAAATACTGTAGTAGTTTGCGGATATATCAAGTAATTAATTACTTGTTGCATAAAAAAAATAATTATTTATTTATTTATTCAATTAATAGTAATAATACTTCATTCAATCAATCAAAGAAATAGACAATTACAGTAACAACAGATTAAAGCCTTATTTAACATTTAAAAAAAAAATTATGATACATAATTTATTTCTCAAAGCATATCCATTTAAAAAAATCAATGAAAATTGGTAATGCAAAAAAAAAATTCTTTTTACTGTTCTATAGTAGAAGCATTACATTATATGGCTCCATTTACTTTAGTACTGAGCTGCACTATACTTCTAGGAAGTGGAGGTATTCTGTGAATTGTATGACAAGGGAAAAATAATCTTCTCTATTTCGAAATATAGTACTGTAGGTTTGAGCATTACAAGTGCTGAGATACAAAGAATTATTTCTTGGGGATTATTTTTCTACTCATTTACGATTACATGCATATGTAGGATCATGAATTG
This sequence comes from Anneissia japonica, assembly GCF_011630105.1. NCBI lineage: Eukaryota > Metazoa > Echinodermata > Crinoidea > Comatulida > Comatulidae > Anneissia > Anneissia japonica. Next base: position 359,860 of record NW_022693412.1, on the reverse strand, counting down.
TGTGATATGCTGGACCATTCTCATTTGCCAGTATTGATCAAGATAGAGTACTAGTATATTAGTCTGAATTTACCTTAAACATGTTCTGTTAGCCATATAGACCTTGATTTGCTACCAGATTTACTGCTTGCACACACTGTTTTCTGTAGAGTTAAAGTGAGATTTAGTCACAAATCAATTACTGCATTCTTTCACAAGAAAAATGAACATTGTCCCTGAGCCCAAACTCATCTATAATATAATTAAATACTGTATAATATAATCAACATTTAATGAGAGTCAAGAGTTATTTTCCATTAAATTTAATTGTAAATAATTTGATTTGATGTGTATTTTGTAATAAAAATCTATTGAAAAAAACATTTATTTTATTTATGTAAAAAATTAAAATCCAATTCGGCTTTGTTCAAACGAAGAGTAATCTTTTCATATTTCCTTAATAAAGAAACTGGTAATCTTCTTGAACTGAAATCCTTGATAATAGAACTAAATGGACGTAAGTTGACAAAAAATACAACGCATTTTAAAAATAACACAAAAGATTTAATGGCAGACATGTTTCGGGTTACCTTCAACCCATCATCAGTTAACAAAAAAACAACAAAACAGAAATGAACCAAATACTCTTGTAGACTATATGTATATAGGTAATTATCATGCTGAATATTAAAAAGATAGATTGATTTGTTTGACAATAAGTTTGACCAACTATAGTAACTCTAAAATGTGGACTAAGTGTAGCTAATTATAACACACAAAACGTGTCGTCTACATATCTGCGATAATAAAGTACATCAGGACATTTGCAATCATTGAGCCATTGTTTCTCTTTGAATCCCATAACTAAGTTTGCTAAAATAGGGGCCAAGGGAGAACCCATACTAACTCCATCAATTTGTTCATAGTATGTATGAAACTATGGGTCTTAGCGGGGGTGATTGCAAGGCATTCGGAGTTTTTCCTAAATTTATTTTATTATTTTTCTAGTTTTCTAAATAAAATTTAAATGTTTTATCTAAATACTAAATAAAAACAAGTGCAAAAAATGGCAGCAAAATATACATGAATATTTCTATGTTATTCTAATATAAACCTTTTCTTCAAGTTATAATACTATAAGGTGAGTTATATCTTCTTAAATTAAACATATCTGAATGCATTACTGTACTTATGAACGTGTGACAATTATCTATAACAAGACTTCAGGCAAAGTATTATTTATCATAGTCTCAAGCACGCATACCGTGAATTTCGCTCTTTTACCCCTTTTTTTTGTACGAACGCACCAATTGATATTTGGTGCCACCGATTCAAAGGTGAATGTGTCTTTTTTGGTCAACGTAGCCAAAGTCAAACATGGCTGCTCCGGTCTGTTTTCAACAGCGGGAAATACTACAATTTAAAAACTGAGGGCGCTCAACTTAATTATCTGAAATTATAGACAATATCATGAACTTCATATATGGAATAAAATATAAAATACACTATTAATACTACTGCTCACTCGTAAGACTCAAAACTACACTACTCTGCCAGTACACATACCCAGGTTACTCACTCTAACCACAAAACTTACTTGTCTATCAATTGTCATGGAAACCTAGGCAAAACTTCTTAGTTGTATTTTGAGTACAGTATGGTATGTAAGTAATTCAAACAAAACCACAATGCTAGACAGCAACTGCAATTATACTATAGATGAAAATCCACTAGAGCTACAGCCTAAGATAGAGTACTTCACAATAGCATATCGTTACACACACACACACACACCCACACACACACACACACACACACACACACACACATATATATATATATATATATATATATTATATAAAACAATTAAAAATATTAATCAAATTCCGTCTTTTGACGTTGCCTAAATCCGTTACAATTTAATTATTTTAAAGAAATTGTAGACATACGCATAGTTGCCAAATTTCACAGATTCAATGCGAGACTCACAGATAGTTGTACAGTTGGGAGTCCCAATACGGATAAATATATCTTGCAGATTCCCACATGCGTAATAAGCTTGTTCGTAATTCTCACATATTTTTCCACCATTTACTTTTAATTAGTGAAATGTCTATTCATGTAACAAGTGACGTGGAATTCCTAAGCTGAAAAATGTGTACAATGAAGTGCTACTTTCAATACTAATCTGCAAATGCAGTATAAGATGGCTACAGTATAACACACATCAAAATATATTATTACATATTATGTAATAATATATTTTGTGACGCAATTATATCGCTTGTGGCGAGTTACGAAACACTTGTTTAAAAAAAAAGGAATCAAATGTTTTTTGTTTTTGTGACAATCAAACAAGACAATTTTATGCTAAAGAATTTAATAATTCTAAAAAAGTCATTCTGAAAAAGTCATGTTTCCCGATTAAAATCAGAAAGGTTTCAATTAAAAATTTGAATAAATATATATTGTGTAGTCCACAAGGACTCCAAAAATCAGGAGAATCTTGTAAATTTAGGGCAAGTTGAAAAGTGTGAAGTAAAAATGATGATAATAAATAAAATACATTTAATTGCAGATGGGAGACTGCTACAACGTCACATGTTGATTTTCTACAATAATACTGCAAGGGCTGGTTGGGGCCAGATGGGGTGGGAAAACTAAATGAAATTACTGGAGTTAACAATCACCTCAGCCCCACCATGGTTGGGGCTGAGGTGAACAAATTTTAAAATTACGACGCCTCCAGAAATGACACTTTTGAAGTAAACATAATATTTATTGCTATACAAATTCATGGTCATTTATATTTTTACACACTTAGTTGAATGGAGTAATTTGCGTGTGGGGAGGTGCATCCACACTCCCCTAAGCACGAGAAAGTTTGCGCTAAAGACGCAAAAATTTTTGAGGGGCTCTGTCAATCTGGAGGGGCCCATATACATACATATACATATATACATACATACATATACATACATACATATATATATATACATACATATACATGTATACATATATATATATACATATATACATATATGGGTAATTCCGTGTCAAATCAACCAGAGCTCCCAGGTCGACCGTCTCCGATTTTTATGAAACTTCTTAAAAATGATCCACTATGTGAAAAATCAACATAAACAAAAGATTAGCTCTACTGGATATGTAGTTTCCGAGATATTGACGCCCAAAAAAGGGGCGTGGCTCTTCAAGATGCGCAAATGCAATTTCCCCAAACTTTGGAAGCTTATAACTCGGGATTGGTAATAGCTATCAAGGTCAAACTTGGTATTCTAACTTATATTCCACCATATTACACAAATATGGCATCAGATTAACTGTTATCTCTTCTTTTTTGAAGTTATCTACACTCAAAATAGTCACTTTATTTAACGACGCAATTTTTTTGTGATCTTCAATGTCACCCTGTGTCCATATGAGTGAGTGTATACAACTTAAATTACAGATATATTATTTATGGTTAGTTTTCTCTAGCCACAAGCAAGCACAGGCTGATCAAATGACTTAAAATGGAATGGCATCCATTCAAATTTGGGACCAGCCCTAAAAAAGTGAAGAAAGCCTATGTTTCCCATTAACAGTTCGTCATGTGGACACTTATATACATATATACATATATATATACATATATATATACATATACATATACACATATACATATATATACATATACATATATACATACATATATATACACATATATATACATACATATATATATACAAACATATATATATACATACATATATATATATACATACATACATATATATATACATACATACATATATATATACATACATACATATATATACATACATACATATATATATACATACTTACAT
>NW_022693412.1:351600-355704 GCF_011630105.1 Anneissia japonica | reverse complement strand
AAACATTTATATAGCGCCAATTCAAAAATTTATCAAAGGTGCAGGAAAAAAACAAACTCGGTAACATTTCTCAAAAAGGTGAAACTTTAAGTTCTTTTTAAAAGAATATAAATTAGGCGAATTAAGTACGAAAAGAAAAAGGAAGAGAATTCCACAGAGAAGGAGTTTGAAGAGAAAAAGCACGTTGACCATATGTTTTGGTTTTGTTTTGAGGAGATGGAACTGTCAAAAGATTTTTTGAAGATGAACGAAGATGGCGAATAGGTACAAGACATTTTAAGTGATGCAACAAAAATAATGGTTTGTGAAACGCAAGTAACTTATATTATACCAAAAGAAGCAATTTGAAAATACAACGTTGTTTAATGGGAAGCCAATGAAGACACTTCAGGGCTGGTGTTATGTGTTGACGTCTTGGGATCAGTGAAACAATACGAACAGCAGAATTTTAGATTTTTTGTAAACGCGGAATTTTGGTATCGGGTAGTGCAATAAAAAGTGAGTTGCAATAATCTAACTTAGATGAAATGAAGGCATGGACTAAAACTTCGGCTGATTTATGTGAAAGAATTTTCGTATTCTCCAAAGATTACGTATAAAAAAGAAAGAATACTTACCGAGCGCAGATATATGTGGAACAAACGCAAGACTTTTGGTTTGTCAGAGGAACTCGGAAAACGGACAGTCTAGAAACTTCCTGCTTAATGTATAATGCAACTGTAAAATTGCTTGGTTTATTCAATCTGTAAAAACAACCAGAAGAATATCACAATGACAAGCGTTATAAAAACTAAAAACTACCGTCTTTTAATAGCGCCACCAACTTCAACCTTATATCATACGACTATTTAACTAACGTCACGTAAACACATGCGACACAATATGGCTGTGTATCAACTGATTAAACTGAATGTCTAACACAAATACGATTGTTCTGAACTGCAGAAACACAACAAGGCCTACTCAATATAAATAATCAAAGCTTAACTGTTAGTATCACTATTAGGCCTAAACACTTTATACCTATCCCTGATGATACGCAGTAATCCATTATGATCCTTTACCGTAATCCAAGCCTATATTATATAAACCTAAACCAAGATTAAACCATACTCACCATTAATTAAATATTCTTACTTCTTTTGCAGGATTTCTAGCTTCTCAGGCTCTCATACTCCGCTAAATTTACATTCATTATCACTACCCATCAACAGGCCGTCACCATGATTACACTTCGTACTCGGTCTACTTCGATTGACCCTGCAGCCGCTGTCTCCTTCCAAATATGCACATTCACCACGCATGCGCGCTACTGACAACCGTTTCTTAACGAAACAACTTTCATCCAGTAGTAGCCTTGGGTTCCAGGCCCTAATTTTAGGTTACTCACTCTTTATTGCACGTAGTGCGCGCCATACCTAATTTAATTGGCGTCCCATACTCGATTTCTTTTTTTTTCGAATTAGGGCCTGGGCAAACGTAGACTTGCCACAAGTCTCTAATTATAGGTTTTCCTAGTTATATAGTTAATTTTGGAGAGCGCCACCAGCGACGGTATATATCGAGAAACTTTTATGCGAATTAGAGACTTGTAAAAGAGTGAGTCAAATCGATTGCAGACCGCTGGCCGTGACAAGCATGACGTAATTTTTGGGATGCCGTATTTGGCAATAGAGTGAATGTTATGAGGGAAGGTCAACCAATCAAACGGTTCTCGTTTTGGTGCCAGGAATGTAGAGAGGAGTCAGGAAGTTGGGACATAGCTCCGTGCAGGTGTGTGGAATACCGTGGTATTATTAGTGGAGGAAAAGAAAACACAAACTGAAACGCCAAAAAAGCTGTATTCCAGAGAAATTTTTGTTCTGCGCACAATATCGAGTGCGTGGAAAAGCTTCAGTCTAGAAAGTGGTTGTATTGCGAACCGTCTTGGTTCACGCGAGGCTCAGTATTTTAAAGACTGCAGTAGAACATAACTGTCACCACAATATAGGCCTAGGCCGACGGAAAAGATGTCGTACTGTCGCACCTGCGACACAGAATTGAAGACAAAGGATACCTGGATAAGCTACGGGAGTGGTTGAGGGTACGTTTACGTATTTTTAAAAACAAGTGAATGTCACCAAAAAGAGGAGCAGCCCGTCTGTGTTCCCAAGAGCAAAAAAAAATTTGATAAGCGCGGTAGGCGAAACATGAACTAACCACCTAGGCCTACTGATGGTGTAGTGGACGGGACGATCCTGGCCTAGTATGACTCGTCTCTAGATAAAATGATGATGGTACCAACGAGGCCGAAACTAATGTAAAGGTGCGTCAGTCTTTAAAATACTTATTATAATTCTGTGTTTATCTTTCATTTATTGTTAAGATAATATAGTGAAACAAAGTAAGATAAAATGTAAACCATAAAACTACTTTTTAGGAAGGCTATAGTTTGTTTAAAGCAAATCAATTTAGGAAAATACCAGATATAATTTTTTTAGTAATTTTTAAAATGGACCTTAATTTAAAAATCAAATAAATAGCCCCCATCACTCCTTTTGTCTGACTCTTGTGAGTGATTGTGAATGCACTTATTCTTCAGTTTTCAATCAGTTGATGGAATTTATATTTTCCCCACTGCCACTTCCATCAATTAACAGAGGATATAATACCACAGCCCTTTTACTTAATTCGATGTTGAGTTATGAAACTTGAGACACTTAGCATCTGATGGAGAAGCACAAACGCCTGTAAACCAAACCCAGTGCATTTCGATATTAATTGTACCGAAATATACTTATGATAATGAAGAGTTAAATACAGTATAATCCTTCCTGTATTCTTTTGCATTGACCCTTAAATTGACTGGTAATTAATATTGTAAATTATTTGTTAATTAGTGAAAACTATTTTTGTCCTGAAGCACTTAATATTATATAAGGTTTATATAAGGTTATATAAAGTTTGAAATCTGAAATCACTGTGTTTTAGATCTTTTTTTTTTAGTTTTGTACCATGACAGTTACAATGTATTTTAATCCAAATACATGCAACTATATCGTTTTTTCATTACCTGCAATGTAGCCTCTTTATTTTTACAAATTAAACAGAATGATTAATTATTGAAAAATAAATCTGATAGCTATGGAGATCAGAACAATCCACTGTAACTTAGAAATAATACAAGAAAAAAAAAATTGATACTAAAGGGTGAAATATGTGTTGATTAATTTAAGATTAAAATATAAATGTATTGCAAAACAAATGGATGTCATGAAATTAAATAAATTAGGCCTCCTTGTTGGCCAACATACTGTACAATGTAACAATAACCTTTCTCATTAAACAACAATTTATTACTTAGCTTCTCATCAAATGTTAATTAACAAAAACAAAAAATTTACATTATTCATTGTTTTTAAATCTCGGAAATACAGCTTATGCAAAGGATGCGAATAATTGTCCATAGATACGATGATATTCAACCATTCGTACGTAGCAAATTGAGGTTCCTAAATCTTAACCAGTTTGAAAAAATAAATATTTATATTATTATTAATGTTATATTAACTACAACAATTACATTACTGTATGTTAAATCTAATACGTAGGCCTATTTCCAATCGATGTCTGCCAACCCGACGTGAATAGGGCCTATTGTGCTCTCTATGCTAGGCCTAAACCTGAATGTGCTGAACCCGGCGAGAAAACATGAGTTTGGCTGTATCATATCGATATAGGCCTATCGATAATAAAACTGTATTTATTAACCGGCGTGAAGTTGGTTACTTTCTATGTGGCACACTTCTGTGAAGGTGCGTATACTATAAATATTACCTCCATACATGGTTGGACGAATTGCGATTAGGGGCCTAGCACTCATCGCGGTGCAGAAGCTGAGCTGACCTGAATTCTCCTTATAGCTGGGCCGAGGTGAAGCATTATTAGCATGTTTAATTTATGCCGCCGTAATTAGCCAATCGGAAATCAAAGTTGTTTAATACGTCACCCACCACGAAATCGTGGTGGCTGCAATCGAAATCCTCGCTGTTTGCCCAGTCCCTAATCCAAGAAAAAGTATACTATGAAACGCCAAGCAAATAGGTAATATGGAACGCCATTGGT
>NW_022693412.1:345539-350801 GCF_011630105.1 Anneissia japonica | reverse complement strand
CAATACAGTGAAATACTTTTGGTGTATTTTGACCGAAACGATAAAGTGTAATTTAATGGACAATTCGTGGTACACAATTTTTACGATTTTGTGCCCTAGAAAATCGTTAATTTAAAATCCAAAAAAAATTTGATCAGAAATGAATTCAAAATCCCTGCTATAAAAATTTATAATCTATAATTTAGGATATTAAGATAACAAATTGAGTAGCTGGGACGCAAATCCGACTCTGTACACTAAGGGTACCTCCATTTCCTTGGACTCAAAGAGTTGGCGTGTACTCCATTTTGGAAAAACATCGGCGATCATAATCAGGAAGATCGTACTTATTATATAGAGCAATTCCAAGACCGTGTCTGTAAAGGCCAACTCAGACAGCGTCGGCCGACGCAGCCCAACGCGATTTATCGTCGGGTACAGTCTTTAGCCGTCGTTAGAAATATAAAAACATTCTACTACGCAACTGCCCCCGACGCACACCATCGCGTCTGCGTTCAACTCACACAGACCCGACGCGACAACAAATCGCGTCGGGCTGCGTCGGCCGACGCTGTCTGAGTTGGCCAAGCCAACTCAGGCTATGGCTATGTTCAGACACAACGACTTACGCTAGCGTAACGTTGATCGAGTGGTGTGAACTTGTGCACGGTGTAACGAACGCCAGTATTATCGCGCAATCATTGGCGTACGGTAATCCAGCAACAGACCCCAGATTAGCGTACGCCACTGATTTACGACAGTCACGCATCGGTGATTTTGAACTCAGCCAAGATTTGACCAATCAAAATAAACCTAGATGTAAACAGAAAATAAAATGCGCGAATTACGAATACGAATATTTCGCGCGAATACTTACGCTAGCGTTCATTAATCGCCCGGTCTGGACATCTCGCTAGTTACGCCATGGATTAACGTACGCCTGGCGTTAGATACGCCTGGCGTATCTCACAGGTCTGAACGTAGCCTATGTTCAGACACAACGACTTACGCTAGCGTAACGTTAATCGAGTGGTGTGAACTTGTGCGCGGCGTAGCGAACGCCAGTATTATCGCGCAATCACTGGCGTACGGTAATCCAGCGACAGACCCCAGATTAGCGTACGCCACTGATTTACGACAGTCACGCATCGGTGATTTTGAACTCAGCCAAGATTTGACCAATCAAAATAAACCTAGATGTAAACAGAAAATAAAATGCGCGAATTACGAATACGAATATTTCGCGCGAATACTTACGCTAGCGTTCATTAATCGCCCAGTCTGGACATCTCGCTAGTTACGCCATGGATTAACGTACGCCTGGCGTTAGATACGCCTGGCGTATCTCACAGGTCTGAACGTAGCCTCAGACAGCGTCGGCCGAGCCAACTCAGACAGCGTCGGCCGACGCAGCCCGACCCGATTTATCGTCGGGGACAGTCTTAAGCCGTCGTGAGAAATATTGAACACGTTTAATATCCCGACACACACCATCGCGTCTGCGCTCAACTCACACAGACCCGACGCGACAACAAATCGCGTCGGGCTGCGTCGGCCGACGCTGTCTGAGTTGGCCTTTACACCAATAATTAATGTGTGAAATAAATATATACCATTAAAATGAATATTATTACATATTTAGTGTTCCAACTTAGTAATTTATGGATAATATTTCTGTTGGTTTCTATTACGATTATTCATATGCACATTGGGGGTGGGGGGGGGGCCTAGCATATTCGCGTACCCGTAAATATGCAGCGAGGATAATGCCTATTTACAAATGGCTCCAATCTTTCTGAAATCTGTATCTTGTTGGCTTAATGACAAGTGTAGGCCTACATGAACTAAGTACCATCCTTCACAAGTTCATTATTCACAATTTCACTCAATATATGTGATTTTTAGGACTTATAAAGGAGAAGAAAACATTTTTATTTTAATTTTTAATCATTTTCTTTCTCTATATGATTTGTTGTAATAATAATAATCATTTCATACACCTGCTTCTAAATATTAACATGAAATATAAAAAAAAAATATGATTATGATATGGAATATACCACACCCCTGCCCCCATCTTAAAGAAAACTCCTTCTGGGGATTTATATAAATATGGTACATTTCCATGAGAGAGACTTTAATTAATATAGGCCGGAACTTATTACTGTAGAAGTGGGGTAGCACCTGCATTTCATGCAGGTATTACAAAATCTGCTTGTTATAAGAAAAATATTCATTACGGTCTTTGAATAAGCATCAAACACCATTATTTTGCTTATTAAAAATCTGAATTCATAATGTAAACATTAAAAAGCAAAGTCAATATTAATTACCGGTACTGATATTGATTTAAAATAGTGATGCCCAGTGTTTTTCAGCATGTTTTTCCCCCTTAGGCAGGCTTTCTGAGGGATTTGAGTCATTCTGAGTTCAGTGGTTATAAACCCTTGTCACCATTTAAAAATTCACTTCATAACTGACATTGATGGTCTGCAACCGTTCAAGTCTGAATATATTACAGTTCATTTACAATTTCATGTCCCTAAAATAAAATATATTTGCAGATTACAATAATTAATACTACTAGAATACAATGTATCATGAGATATGCTTTGGTATTATTTTTTACTAATTAAATATTTCTCACTCAAAGTCATATGCCTGAAAATATTATTTTGTGAAACATCCCTCCTCCTAGGCCCTAGCATAAATTAATGGCAATAAACATGAATCCCTAGGTAGGCCTGCTGTAATTTTAGAATAATTATTATATAGAAATATGTGCAAGGTAATTTATAAACCATCCTAAATTAACACACATGGAATGCATTTGCATTCTGCAGATGCTATAATACTATGGATCGCACCGCAATGCAGCCCGCAGTAGTGCTACAGTTCTCGCTCAGCTACCACCCCGCTTGCTCACATGCTCAAAAAAATGCCTAGCATTTTACGGCCTAGAAGTATAAATAACAATTTTTAATCAGAGTTGAAACAAGTCTTACACGACTAAATTAAGATTAAACATGATAAATCAACACTTCAAAAAAATATTGATTAGCTGGGACGCAAATCCGACTCTGAAGAAAATTGTAAATAAATTTATAGAAAAGTCGTACCAGATTTTCACTATTTTGCCTATGTCAATATCAACTGGTGAATGCTTATGCCAGCGTAGGTTTTTTCGAGAAAACTCAATTGGTTAGCAAACTAGACATATTAGGAAATATTGTTACCATATAAGGAAGCCATGGGCGGGCCTTATCTATTAACGAGAACTACAAATAGAGCTGATGCATTTTTGTTAAGCGACGCTAAAACGTGATTACGCTTTGAAACGATAGGTGGCGCTGCGCAAAGCAAATACAGATATAAGATCGAAAAATCGCGATACAACGGACAAATCGCCTATAATAAAGTACAAAGTGGAAGCCTACTTACCCATTTTTATCCATCATGTGAGTAACCAGTATATTAACTAAAAGCCTCCTTGAATTTTCAGATAAATGTTTTTATCATGCTCAATAAGAATAGCTTCACCATCTTTCCTTGTTACGAGGATGTTCCTTATGAACTAAAAATTAAAAATTACATAGCTTAGTCTTTCCTAACTGTTATTCCAATGTTCACTAACCGCGAAGGGTCTACTATCAACTAAACACAAATACTGTACTATACATGCCGATCTTAAACTCTTATATAGGGTGATGTATGCAAATTCAGGCCTCAGCGATGGACATCATTGTGATTGGTGGTTTGAAATCACTGTACTGTGGCTAGCGTAGCGGAATCTACATGTTAATTTTCAAAAACCCTTTCACGACGTTCACCCACCCTCTCTTTCTACCAAATATATGAGGAGTGGACTTAGAAGGGGGTATGCTAGTTGGTCCTGTCACTGACAAAAACCCTCGAATAAAAAAAAATCCAAATACTGTACTGTACATCATGATCTTAAACTCTTATATAGGGTGATGTCTGTAAATTCAGGAGTCAGCGATGGACATCATTGTGATTGGTGGTAACCACTGTGCTGTGTCTAGCGTAGCGGAATCTACATGTTACATGTTAAATTTCAAAAACCCTTTCAGTCGTTCACCCACGCACCCTGCACCCTCTCTTTCTACCAAATATGAGGCGTGGAGGCGGTATGAGTTATGAATATGAAATTAAATTTTATCTCAATGTACTGTATGTAATTGTTCATAGCAAATATACTGTAACACTATTAAAAATACAACAGCTACAGATAATGTATACCCGTGTACATAGCTAGCTAAGTCTTTCCTTCCTGTTATTCCAATGTTCACTAACCACGAAGGCTCTACTATCAACTAAACACAAGTACATGCTGATCTTAAACTCTTATATAGGGTGATGTATGCAAATTAAGGCTTCAGCTAGGGACATCATTGTGATTGGCTAGATAAGCATATGCGCGTCTGTAAAAGCTTAGGAAATGTTCTTTCCGCCAAAATCTATTGCGGACGTAATATTTCCAAGTGTCCTGTGCAGCAAAGTAAATTTCAGCGGACTGATTTTGGCTTATGTGGACTACATTTGGCAAGTAATTATGAGGTCAAAATCAGTCCGCCGGACCGATTTTTGCCCCCAACCAACTTTTTCCTAACGGGTTCCAGTGGTGTCTTCAACCTGACAACTTTCCACCCCTTCACTTCTCATTGACCTGTCAGGTTGAAGATATCACTGGAACCCGTTGTTGATGGCTATGGGAGTGACAGCATCCGTCTTTAGACAATACTGATTGCTCAACATGGAGAATGGCGTAGAAACGGCCTTACCAAAGCTCTTTTCCATCCTTCCCAGTTGCTGACTACAGCCAACAGGTCATCGAGCACTTACAGAAAGGCAGACGCATGCCTCAAATGGAGTACAAAAACTAAAGCTTGCATGCTGAAATAACTATGCTTGATATATTAGATATTGACGTCCAGAACGTCACTGTATTTTTTTTTTTTGTACATAAACTGGATCACAATTCCATATTGACATTGCCGCTCTTAAAGAGGGAAGACAGCATTTAAGAACATAGAGCTGGCTACACTCTCAACTGGTCAGGCAATTTAAAGACAGCTAAAACGCCTTGTGAGTGCTTTTTGGATGAGAAACTGAATTGCCTAAACATCAATAATACAACAACTGGTCACTCCGATCGCATCATCTCCACGTGCTTCACTTCAAAGCAAGCATCATGTTACTTTCGTCAGCATTTATGCCCTGACCAGTGGCGACTCCAGGATATATTTTCTGGGGGGGGGGGCT
>NW_022693412.1:327702-345518 GCF_011630105.1 Anneissia japonica | reverse complement strand
ACAGGGGGGACTTGAGCTCGTAGGCTCGAGCTGGGAGAAGGGGTTGAGAGGAGGTTCCCCCTCCCAAATGAGATTTTTTTTAACGAATATCAACCTCTAGATGGCTGAAAATGGCACTCTCAGACTGTAACAGACATGTGTTGGCTTGGTGTGGGCCTATTTTTATGTTTTATGGTCTGACTGCCCGACGAGCTCTGTCCGGCAGGGGGGGCTTGACCTGTCCGGTTGGGGGGGGGGGCTTAAGCACCATGCCACCCCGCTGGCGCCGCCTCTGGCCCTGACCGTTCAGGCTGACGCTAAGGGTAAGTTTTACACTGATCTGATATCCCTCGTACAGAACACCCCCAAAGATGGCAAGGTCAACATCCTCGAAACACTGAAAGGGAGAAGTTTCAGGTTGCCAAACTTTCAGTCAGTGAAAGCTGACATCCAGGTGAAACTTCAATAAAAACTTTAGGATGCAACTTACGCTGCAAACTCCAGCCCAGAATTGTTTGTCACACCTGAAAACTGCTATCCGCCAGACCCTAGAAGAAGTCCAATGGTTCTCCCCAAGGAAAATCGAAGGCTGGTTTGAGGAAAAGGACAAGTAGTTCGAGGATGTGCAGGGGAAATGATATCCGCCCACAAGATATATCTTACTCAGCCTATGAAAAAAAAAAAAAACAACCTTTCATATTACCTACAGCAAATTTAGGTGTAAACTAAGAGAAATCAAAAACAATTGGTGGATAAACCTAGCAGCGAAGACTCAGCTTAATGCAAATACTAGTAGCTACAAGGAGTTTTACAAAACACTGAAGGCAGTATGCATCTCCTCATAACATATTCATCTCTTCATACCAGATTCAAAGTCCTTTGTGTGCTGACGGCTTCTTGCTTATGTGTTCACACCTACAGTACCTCGGCCTCGCATGTTTAGTGTCAGTTCCTCAAATAATACATACTCAAATTAGAGTTGGGATTAAGGAACATTTTTGTATCCATCTATATTTGTCACATTTAGTTTAGTTTGTGGTGCTACACTTTAGCTTGTGACAGCAGTTGGTGTAATGTCTTCTACAAAGTATAGGTGGAAAATTTGGGAACGGCCACTCGCTTGAGAGTTTACATCCACCTCGGCCTCATATTTAGATTCACCAGGATATGCAATCTAAAACAGCTGTTGATAACCAAGATAAAAACAATTTTTTATGATGTTTATGCCTATGTAGACTACACCCAGTTTCTAATTCATAATACACAAAAGCTGATACAAAGACACTGCTAGCACTGCAGCAGAAACCAATTGTAGACCAGCATCAAGACAAACACCCCATTGTCCACCCCTACCTTACAATGGTATAATCCATTGTTGCGGGTACATTATTGTACATGTATATCTATATTCATGGATTTTTATGACATTATATATTCATAGATCTATCTTATAATTTGTTTTACAAGCTGGTTATTTAGATTGGTTCATCATACATTATACGCCCTGGCGGCTATTGTTTTTACACTATTGGATCGGGCATTGCTATTGTTCTAATTTTGCCATTGCATTGTCTATTTTCCTTTTGTTTCTATGAGAACCAGCCCATCATTGACCAAGCTTGTCTTAACTCTTATGTAATTTCTAGATTAATACCGGAGTGGCTGATATTGTAAAAACACTTGACATGCATCTGAAAAAATGTCAGTCATTTTGAGTAAAGACAGCTGGCCTCCGTTCTTCATGTGAATATCACCATTGTTCTGGTTAATGTCTTATTGAGTTCGTAATAAATCTTTTTTAATCAACATATTTACTTTTAAAAAAATAATGCAGTTTTCATAAATGCTAATATTTTTATAGTAAAAAACGGGGGAATTTGGTCATGGGGTGGGGAGAGGTGTTCTCATTACATGTGTAACCCCTCCCCTTGGAGGCTTCAGCTATTAATGTATTATAAGGCAAATCTCATGATTCTTATGATATGTAGGCCTATTCCAATAATAAAAGTACGGTATTGATTTTAAATAACTTTAAAGAATCTCACTATTGGACAGGTTGACATTGAAAATAATAGGGTTTGCTGCCAAAATCAGTAGATACCTGCTCTAATAGCACAACTATTGTTATTTTTACTATAAAAACGGCAGCCATTTTGAAATTCAAGATGGCCGCCATTTATGATCAGTGAGAAAATCACCATTGGACAGGTTGACATTGAAAATATAGGTTTTTTTGCCAAAATGATGTTGATATTTGCTCAAATGGCACAGTTATTGTTATTTTTTTATGTGAAAATGGCGGCCATTTTGAAATTCCAAAATGGCCGCCACAACAATCTCGGAAAAAATGGATCCTTGCATTTTTTGATTCACCATACCCAAAATATCCAGAAAATGCAATAAAATTGCTTTGGGCAAGCCTATCTCGCGAAATGACACTTTTAAAATCATGTCGATACCTGCTCTAAAAGCACAATTATGGTTATTATTTCTGTGAAAATGGCAGCCATTTTGAAATTCAATATGGCTGCCATGTATGATTCGTAAGTATCTCACCATTGGACAGATTGGCATTGAAAATACAGGGTTTGCTGCCAAAATAAGTTTATACCTGCTCTAATAGCACAACTATTGTTATTTTTACTATAAAAACGGCAGCCATTTTGAAATTCAAGATGGCCGCCATTTATGATCAGTGAGAATATCACCATTGGACAGGTTGACATTGACAAAATAGGGCCAAAATGATGTTGATATTTGCTCTAATGGCACAGTTATTGTTATTTTTAATGTGAAAATGGCGGCCATTTTGAAATTCCAAAATGGCCGCCAAGGCAATCTCGGAAAAAATGGACCCTTGCATTTTTTAATTCAGCATGCTCAAAATATCCAGAAAATGCAATAAAATCGCTTTGGGCAAGCCTATCTCGCGAAATGACACTAGGGTCCACACTAATAAATCTAGCAGCGAAGACTCAGCTTAATGCAAATACTAGTAGCTACAAGGAGTTTTACAAAACACTGAAGGCAGTATGCATCTCCTCATAACAGATTCATCTCTTCATACCAGATTCAAAGTCCTTTGTGTGCTGACGGCTTCTTGCTTATGTGTTCACACCTACAGTACCTCGGCCTCGCATGTTTAGTGTCAGTTCCTCAAATAAAATATACTCAAATGAGAGTTTGTATTAAGGAACATTTTGTATCCATCTGTATTTGTCACATTTAGTTTAGTTTGTGGTGCTACACTTTAGCCTGTGGCAGTGGTGGTTTAATTTCTTCTACAAAGTATAGGTGGAAAGTTTTGGAACGGCCACTTGCTTGAGAGTTCACACCACCCACCTCGGCCTTAGGTTTAGTGTCACCGGAATATGCAATATCGGAATATGCAATATAAAACAGCTGTTGATAACCAAGATAAAGACAATCGGTGAACCTAGAGCCCCCCTTTTTAGAGGCCATTTTTCATTTTGAATTTATACTGTATTTTCTACATAAAACGTTTGAGTAGTTTATATATGGTCTACTGAATTCCAGGATCGGAAAGCATAGGTATTACAACCAAGATTATGGCGGTCACAGGGCACTTACAGCCATTTTATTACCAAAAACCTAGTTTTGTCGACCATTTGGATTTTGACTGTATAGTTTATTTTTACAATAAAGATATTTTTGTAGTTAATATATTATAGAGTATTTGAAGGTAGTTTTTGAGACATCGACGCGACAAGTGAAAAATTGTCAAATGTGTGGATCATATCGGTATCCTCAAATCAGATAGGTTCCGGGGGAGCTGTTGTCTGAGTTTAATAACTTTCTCAGCAAAAAAACTTGTTGAACCTATGAGCAAGACTTCATTTTTGGTCCTTCCAAGAAGCTTGTTAATAATCTTAAAAAGGCGTCATTGGTTGACTTTACAATTTTCAACAAGAGAACAGAAATGAGAAGACCTAGCAGCGTGTAGAGTCTGTCTCTTATACACATCTAGATGTGTATAAGAGACAGATTTAAATTATTCAAAAATTAAATAAGTCATTTTATTTAATAACATCAGTAAAATTATTTATTAAATCAATTATTGTATTATATTATTATTCAATTATTTATTAATTAGTTAATGTAATCGTTAATGAAAAAATGATTAAATCAATTATATTCTAATAATTGTTTATAAATTAGGGAAGATATGTAATAGATTAAATAAATTATCAATAAAAATATTTGTTAAATTACTTATTTAAATAAATTAAAATTAAATTAGTTTATTATGTTATTACTGAGGTTTATGCGGACATAATAATTTATCAATGAGTCACTTGGGAGCGCCCAAGTGATCGCAACATTTCATCCATTCTCAAATACAGTTAGTTGACACCTTCCGTAAGCACGCGGCCAAAAAAGCTGTGAAACTTTATTCAAAAGAGAGGGCGTTTTGAGTTTTGCACTGCTACTTTAATTTTGTACTGCTGCTAGGGTTTTGCACTGCTGACTCTGTGTTTTGCACTACTGACGCTGATTTTGCACTGCTGACTCTGATTTTTGCACTGCTGACTCTTATTTTTGCCCTCGGCGGCGTGTGCGAAGCACAACCATAGAGGTTTAATAGCTCTATGAGCACAACTCAGAGTCAGAAGAGGAACGTGACATTTCGATATGGTTTCATAGTCAGATTTGCGAAAAAAAAAACTTCAGCTAACCGTATTTCTCGGCTGAGACGTCAGTTGGAGTTGTAATTTTTTATGGCAAGGAGATTGTGCAACCCTTAATTCGGATTAAGGGAATTTACGCCTACAAACCTTGTAGTTATTAATATTTTGGTTATGTAAGAAAATATTTATTTTTTGGTGACGTCGCACTCACAATATAGTTAGCATGCATACGTCATAATCTATATTACGTCACCTTTTCCTTGGAAAGCAAACTTTCCCGGCGTGCTTTTTACATGGATAAACAAACACCACTGCTTTGCACATGAATGCCTTGCCTAGCGAGAGGGTATAACAAGAAAAAAAAAAAAATGCATTATGTACTATTGTCAATGTTTATGATCCGAGAAATTTGTAATCAACTACTGTTTTTGGGGTAGGGGGTATCATTTATGCTCATAACTCTTGATTAGTCAATGGATTTATATGATGTTGGTATCGACATTTAGCCTATAGATCGGTCAGTATTTCAAACTGAAAAGTTTTGAAACAGGCAGAAATTGACGTAGCCAGAGGTCAAAAGGTCATTAACCTCCACAGAAAAGTAAATTTATTCTCAATTCATTCACAAACGTTTAAAAATCTACAGTTGAGTAAATTTGATACCAATTAGTATTTTCTATTATAAATAAGCATATGGCACATAAAAAAATGATATTAACAAGGAAAATGTATAAACTGATTAAATGTACTACTGTCATTGGTTTATAATCCTAGAAATTTGTAATCAACAACAGTTTTTGGGATAGGGTTAACATTTATGCTCATAACTCTTGATTTACTCAATGGATTTGTATGATGTTGGTATCAACATTTAGCCTATAGATTGGTCAGTCATTCAAATTTAAGAAGTATTGAAACAGTCAGAAATTAACGCAACTAGAGATCAAAAGGTCATTGACCTCCACAGAAAATTTGTAAAATTATTCCCAATTCATTCACAAACGTTTACAAATCTACAGTTGTGAGTAGATTTGATACCAATTAGTATTTTCTATTATTATTAAGCATATGGAATATAAAAAATGATATTAACCAGAAAAATGTATAAATTGATTAAATTTACTACTGTAATTATTGATTACTTGTGTAATCAATGGCGATGTTTGAGGTAGGTGTTAACATTTAGGTTCATAACTCATGATTTATTGGATAGATTTGCATGATGTTGGTATTAACATGTAGCCTGTAGATTTTCCAGCCATTCAAATTCAAAACGTGTGCAGAAATTGACGTATCTAAAGGTCAAAAGGTCGTTGACCTCTGTAGAAAAATGAAAATTCTTCCCAAAAACCATGGCAGATATTCTTTATGGCAATACAATGGAAATATATAGTGGTGAAAGTTATGTTAAAAGTTTCCCATTCGAATAAAATAAATGAGCGGTACTGGATAAAGACAACTTGGTTTCTTGCTTCAAACAAAATATCCATTCATAGAAGTATTTTATGAAGATGATCCTATCCAAGTGAACCTAAAAGGGTCGGGGACCAGGACATACAGTACATTCGAATTTAGATTAAAATTTGAAAGGCAAATAGGAAAAAACAATAAAACAGCAAACGGCCATATTGTAGTGGTATCTAGCCAGATAACACTTAGGGCGCCAAACTATTACACGCAAAGTAGGATACGAGACGAGTTCCTGTAGTTTGTCAGACTAATTTATTTCGTCACTTCCCACCGACCTGGTGACTGAATATAAATGTAAAAAATATAAGATACAATGCAATAATAATAATATTAAAAATTAAAAACTGATCATCAATACAACCTCAAACAATAATAATAATACTGTACTTTCAATAAAATCTTCACTGAGAAACCATAATATCATGTAAAGAGACTAAACTCTAAACATCAAGTACATGCATAAGTTAGTCAGTTACATTTAAGTCATGAAAAGTAACTTCATATTAATACAATCCATAATAAACATGTTACAGTACACAAGTTATGCATAATTCACAATATGCTACATTAGTGTAGAATCATAGAAATTAAAGCATAAGTTATAAAGCTAACTTAATGTTAAAATAATAGAAATTAACCGTGAATATTAATCAGAATGCAATAATATACTTAGCAATAATACATAAAACATTGGTCAAGGAGCTACATAAATTATGGCGCAATACAACTGCACACTGAAGCTAGCATCAATACACGGAACTTTCATCAAATGCTATCCTTATCGGGTCCTACTAAATAGCTCCCGGTAGCGCCCGGTCATGTTTCTTAATTAATTAAGTTCATGCAACATGTTAATAATATATAAATATCACATTTTATGCCAACAATTTATGTAAAAAAAAAATTAAATATAGGCCTAGGCTACAGTTTTACTTTTCGCTTAATGAATAATATTAATAATTGAAGGAACATCCTTTAAATAAAGGAACATCCTTTGTATAGGCGATTCCTTTACGTTTTTAATAAATGAAATTGATATTGTTTATAATTTATTTTACACGACATGCCCGTCCGTAACTAGGGGATGAGTGTTTGGTATAGGACCCCCTTTTGACCACCAGTTTAACGTAGTCGTATTATAACTTTCATTAAAGAAACACTTCTTTTTAATCAGTTTATTACCGTAGTCGTATTTTATCATAACTTTTTTCATTAAAGAAATACTTTTGAGTTCAAATTGGCCTATAGGAAACCCCCCATTCCGCGTGTCATGCCACTCCCCCTCCTTCCCCATGAACCTGGTTACGGGCCTATATCTGTCTCTTATACACATCTAGATGTGTATAAGAGACAGCCCCCAATGATATCCTTCGTCAGGGTAGTACTGTAGCTGCTAATGACTAATTTTTCTTGTATTTAGGTATAAAACCAAAATAAAAATCAACAAGTGTCAAATTTCTTCTGCAAATATCATTTATTAAATACTTGATACAACATAATTCATAAATCTATATGTCGTCGCCGGTAGAAGTACGGCGATTTTTTTTCCTATAAATAATTTGCATATATTTAAAATCGTACTTTTTGAGTTTTTGCATTTTTCCACCGTCCACCGTCCGTTGAGCAAATGTGACTGTTTAGTTTTTTGGGACCTTTCATAAAGTTACGATATACATTTTCTTTTTCAGCCTCACTTTTCTTCACCCAATTTACATGTTTTACTGCAAACTTTGCCATCCATGGTGCAAGTTTAAAATTGCCTGTTTCATGTATTGCTCTACGGATATCACAGAGCTGTAATTTAACAATATTATTAATTCTATTAATTAAGTCCGGCAGTTTCAGGGTTTTCCAATTCACTGCTAATTTCAGGATATTATTTAAGCTTTCATATGAGTTATTCTTCCAATCTAACGGAATCCATTTGTTTTTATTACGAGATTTGACAACATTTTCCAACAATTTATCTGTTAAATTCCTAAAATAATTTGCAAATGTTGGTACCTCATTTACATATTTTTCATGCAACTCCATGGCTTTTTTTAAATATTCATATTCCTCTTTGCATGCCATAAGTCCTGTTGCGCCAAATACCGTATCCATTATTTTTCTTCTTTCGCTGATTTCCACACCAATCTTAATTAGGTGATGACTCACATTCTTTGATATGTGCTGCATGCATAAAACTAAATCTAATGAAGGGAAAACACTTTTTACTGCCTTTGTTAGGGCCTTCTCTTCATCCGAACCAAAGACAAGATTCATTCCACTCATTTGTGAGCCTACAATTGAGTCCTCCAATTTACATTGTAGATGGGATAAAAACCGGTGATAGGTCGTAAAGACACCATCCCAATGAAGAAATACCGGTCCCAACATGATCGGGTGCATTGCCGACTCTTTTCGCATTAAATTTGTGTTGTGATAGACTGTTGTCGTAACATAGCATGCGCCAAGGTTAAATGTCCTGTCAATTCCCAAAACACTTGGGTGTGTTGCATTTGAGGAACAGAATTGAATTATGTCCTTTAATTGTTCTTCATAATAAATAATTATATAGGGAGGCTTTCCTTTTGTTTGAACAACTTCTTGAATAAATTCTTGGATTGTGGTGGAAGTCATTTAGCACATTTATAATATCATCTGCTATGTTCTTTCGACTTTGCTGATCTGGCTGAGATTTTCTGGTTTGTAAATGTTTTGCATTTTGTATTTGTTTTAAATCTCTGGGTGCCGTACTTGATCCATTTAAAACTAGTTCCTGGTAAACTTCCCGAGGTGTTTGAGTTTTCACCATATTTTTCACTTTCTCGGTAACGGCTGTGGCGGTCCTTATATAGTCAGTGTTCGTGTGCTTTCCATTTCCATGAGGTTGTGGTTCGGTAGGGTATACACCTATATACTCTACGACTGCAAGATTTTTCATATTTGTAGGTATTGATTCGGGACATTTGATGACAGTTGAAATCCGTTTCTTGAACGATTTGTCTGCTTTCAGTGATACATAGTACTTTCGAAATACCAAAATTTTATCATCACTTGGCTGAGGATCAAGTGGCACACGCTTACGGTTCTTGCAGATACAATATTGTCCATTCACAACATCAACGTAATATAAGTTGTTTTCACCTTTCATGACATATGTATGAACCTTTGCCGACGCACCTTGTGCCAAGGCACCACAATCATCGACGTACATGGCATATTTGCCTTGTTGGCGACGTAACACATTACTTTGATTTTCAACAAGAAATATACATTTTCCTTAAGTCCATCGGGCACGTTGCAACCACTGGGAGATAATTCCATCATCGTATTCAAAACTTCTTCTGGGTTCATAAATCGACCAGGCCCATTCATCGCCCTAATCATTTGCACAGAAGAATACTCTTTAGACAGCTGCAAAGAAAAAAAAATTACATCATATACATTATATAATTACATCATATAAATGGAAAACAATCAGCCAATCAGCATCAACGAGAAGCCAAACGACAGACAAATGAGTTTTTACAGGACTACATTCGTTGAGAGCTATGCTACACGATGTATTATTATGTCGTTTATTATAACACTGTATTTACCTTCCTTTGATGATTTTATTTTTTTTTTTTTGAGAGTGCTGCTCGCAAATGAGCGAAGCACTGAAGCTTTCAAACATGTTATATGCGCCGCAGAGCTTATTCGAGCATTTATGGTAAAGAGCATCAACGTCATACTGTAAATAATTACCTCATTCAACGGGGACAAGTCTTGTTCAGGCAACTGATTGTGTGTAGATGAATATTTCGATTGCTTTGGGTTAATTGGTGATAGTTTTGTATTCTCCAATGAAGAGAAAATGTCGTCCTTTTCTTCACAAGTCTTAGAAACATTTGGAGACTTTTCTACTCGGCGAGTTTTCTGAATAATAAATAATAATAATAATAATAATTAAATAATAATAATAATAATAATAATTATAATAATAATAATTAAATAATAATTGTTGTTAATGCACGATGTACTTCACAAAGTATCACTTCTCCAACAATAATTAAATAATAATAACAGGGCCGGCGGAACGTTTTTCAAAAAAAAAGTGGGGGGGGGGCCACTTATAAGATGAATGGGAATATGAATCATCAGATCTGGAAAAACCTAGGGGATGGGGGTCAACATTTTTATTAAATATTAATAATAATTAAATATTAATAATGATAATAATTAAATAATAATAATAATTAAATCATAATAATTAAATAACAATATTAATAATAATAATAATAATAAAATAATAATAATACTAAAGAAATAATAATACTAAAGGAATAAGTACAATCGGTTGAAATTACTTCCCGCTTTTGAAGTAAATCCGTAGTGTAAAAATGAATCTTATGGAAACAACCAAGATATAATAGAAAGCTAGTTTTTACTTTACTTTTTAAGTATGACGAACCACATGTTAAAGAAATTTTAAGAAAAAAAAGTTAGTAGGATAACATAATACAATACTTTTGGAAAAATTGTAGACATTTATTGTGCTCTATTTGCATCAGTTATTGATTATCAGATACTACTGGTACTAGTACAAATAGCCATCAAGACATGATGAAATGTATAGTTTTATTTCTTCAGCATAACTATCTTTAACAAGGCCAATATTGTTATTGATTGGCCTATAGTTAAGCATGGGATCAGTAGGTGCAGTCTAAATAGGCCTACACTTCATCGTACATACCTGATGTGGTGTTGATTTAGCACGTCCAAGTTCTGGAAGCTCTGGTTCAGGGCTACTTTCAATGGTGATTGTCACTGGCCCGGCGATCCTGACCGGTAACAGGGGGACGAAATGGTTTGGTGTCCATGTGCCCGTTGACCCAGATGATCCAAAGACCGTCCACATTATACGTATTGGCCGTTTGGTAGAAGATGTCCTGGGTGTAAAGTGTTTATTTAGAATTACGAAACAATTGTCAACAAGTCCGTTAAGCGGTGGGTAGATTGATATAATCGGCCTTTCCAGCACAGATGCAGCCGCATGCATTGTCCATGCAGAGGAAAATCCACCTTCTCTTAGACAGTCCTTGCATGAAATCTCGAAGTCGGGCGACACATGACTAATCCTTGAGCCAGCATGTATGTGTTCATAATACAACTGGTTCTCCAACATTTCTAGTGCTGTCAGTAATCTTATTTCGGTTGCTTTAGATTCGCTTCCATACATTGCGACGGAGAGTGAGTTAAAAAAGCAGTTCCCATCTCCGCTCACAGACACAGGAAGATATTTAGGGTTCTGTTCAAACTTCAGCAAGATGTTCTCTGCCATGCTGTCTGGCCTACATTGTCCATGTGCAACCAAAGTTTCAATGGGCAACTCCATACTCCTCATTCGGATCCGCTCCAACGCAATAGAATCTTTCAAGTTTCCTCCTTTCACAGCATTACGAAGTCTGTTCAACGAAGCATTGCAGTCGAACGGCTCTACACAGCACTGCCGGCACAAATATCCTGGAGGAGGTTTCTCCAAGGTGGAGAAATGCGTGTCAGACAACACTTCGCAGTTTTTATGATGCCATTGGTTGCAATTGCCACAACACACCGTTTCAGACTTGCAACGTTTGCCACAAGCACCACAAGGGTACTTAACACGACGATTAACCTATGAATGTAAAATAATAATAGTAATAATAATAATAATAATAATATTAATAATAATACAGTAATAATAAATTGATGTTTATATTTCTATAATATATATATATATATATACAGAGTGAATCAGTTAAATATTTGTATATATATATATATACAGTATAGATATATATATGCATATATAATAATAGAAAGGTTATGTCAAGCGTGAATTTACTCTACAGTTGTTTCATGCAGTAGTAATCTTCAGGAGTGAGTGGATAATTATCCTTAACTGTTTAACCTTTGCTTCTCTATAGAATTCCTATAATAATGAAAACGATAATAATAAGAGTAGACCTAATTTGTTTCTCTATATTATTATAATGATTAATAATAACTATAAAATAATTCTTATTTTAGAAATAAATTATAATGATGTACTAATAATTATTCTAATTTTTAATAATATTCTATAATACCTGTAATAATAGGCCTAATATTAAATATGCAACAATAGGAAATGAAACGGGCCACGGAAAAAATCTTTAATTCAATCAATCAATCAACAGGGAATTATATAGCGCCTATATCTACAATAGAAAATAAATTGGAAGATCTGTAATTACAACGAAGTACTATGGCGCAAGTTGTTCAAGAACACAATAATTTCAATTACAAATCAACAAATTCGATGTGATGAATCCGATGAAATACCTCAACAAAACTCAACAGAACACACACAGCGTAACAACAGGCAACAACACAATTAAAATTAGGCTCTACTAAATTTATGAAATCAACTCAAAGTTAAATTTCACTACAATTATGAAATCAGACTTAATGTTCAATTTCACTAAAATTATGAAATCAAACTTAATGTTAAATTTCACTAAAATTATGAAAGCAAACTTATGTTAAATTTCACTAAAATTATGAAATCAAACTTAATGTTCAATTCCTCTATTATAATTTTACCAATTTAAGAAATCCAACTTAATGTCAAACTTCACTACGATTATGAAATTAAATTTAATGTAAAATTTAAAGAATACTGTATTACAGAAATTGAACTTAAAGTAAAATTTCACTAAAAATTAGGAATTACTAGTCACTCACTCACTTTCAAATTCAAACTCACTTAAAACCTAATCAAAACACACTAGTCACTCACTTTCAAACTCAAATTCAAACTCACTTAAAAACTTACGGTAATCAAAACACTAGTCACACACTTTCAAATTCAAACGGATATCTATCACACGATCGTTGGTATGTAATCAAAAACAGTGGTAATGCAACAGCATCAACGGCAGATCAAAAATGATACACTTAGATGAAAAATCACATCATATATACACGTTTCACGGACCGCGCTATGTTCTTTCATGTAAAGCAACTCAGTGTTTTAACTGTATATCCTTTGAATCTTTTGTATGTTGTCTGTTTTCGCACACTTCAGCATCCAGCTGCATAACGCTTTAACACCTACAGTATCAAACGCGGTTCATCGTTCATTCATTAAACAATAAAATATTGTCAGTCAAGATATGTCAATCATACGAAACCTAAGATTTATTGTAATTGAATTTAAGTTGATGGCTTAAAATTTTTTTAAAAGTATAACTTCAGCATTTAGTTGTATAACCCCCAATAAGGGGACATTTATTTATTTATTTTTGTATCATTAATATCAATGTAGGCCTATCGCACATTAGTTTCAAAATATTCATCCAATATAAAGAAAATTCATGCAACCTTTAAATGTTAATACCTCTTAAGAAATATACCAGAATTTCTCCCCTAAATCATTAGAGTGTTACTTCCTATATACACAAATTGTATACAGCAATCTTGTCAATTTTTATTACTTTTTTCATATACTTGTCATAGGATTCTAATCCATACCATAAATTGCACGTTAATTCTAATTCGTTAATTCTCTATCCACGCTACATTTATCCAATAAACGTTAAAAAAAAAAGTGGTCATTCAACATTGCATTCATTGGTCATTAACATGATTGCATGGGAACATATAAAAATAATAATGTTGGTTTAATAACATTTCTTCATAGTCTATTATAGTGTTTTTATTTGATGTAGATTGTATAGTTTAGTTACATAGAATAACAAATGTAAGCTTTAAATAATATTTACAAATTACTTTAAAAACTATTGAAAAAAGCACAGATTGAAATCACATTAAGAATGATGTGTATAAGAGACAGCCCTCGAAGTCGGGAGCGAGGTACCAGCGGTCGTTGTTGCCTTTGAAATTTTTCTTCGGCCGGCGGACGCTGCACAGGTTCAGCGAGATGCTTCTCTCGCAGCTGTCGCAACATCTCACGTATCGGGTCCCGTCCTCCGCGATTTCCAAGCACTGTCTCTTATACACATCTAGATGTGTATAAGAGACAGATCCACGCTACATTTATCCAATAAACGTTAAAAAAAAAAGTGGTCATTCAACATTGCATTCATTGGTCATTAACATGATTGCATGGGAACGTATAAAAATAATAATGTTGGTTTAATAACATTTCTTCATAGTCTATTATAGTGTTTTTCATTTGATGTAGATTGTATAGTTTAGTTACATAGAATAACAAATGTAAGCTTTAAATAATATTTACAAATTACTTTAAAAACTATTGAAAAAAGCACAGATTGAAATCACATTAAGAATTGTAAACATCATAAAAATATAATAAAACCTGCTATTCTATATACCCAAATATGTACACGATTCATGCCATCGATTCAATCGTTTGTTGCTCAATAAAAAGCAACAATACTATGCCTGTCCATAGTAGTAGCGTTAAAAGTTAACGTTACCACGGAGACGTTAATTGATATCTTTTGTCTTATCTGATGTAGCAAGCGTGTTCATTGTCTAGCCAGAGTGAGTTGATAATCAACAACTCCCTATTCCAGTAGTTGTGTAACGGAACATTTTGTTAGCCTATAATGTTTTTGTACTATATCAATTGCAAAAATAGTGATGCCAGGTCGTCGGCAGCCTGAAAATGCTGTCGGAAATGTTGAGTACTGGACGGGCCCGACAGGAACCCTGTATATAACATGTATATGTGTATATGAACTTCAATTATATACATATAATTACGTATTAATGATAATTAATAAATCCTGGTGATGACATAATTAATGTCGAAATATTAAATCCCGACACGATGGCGTGCATTTCGATACTTGGAGTATGTATTATACTATCTTAATAAATTACATATTGCAAAAATAGTATATATGAACATAAGCCTATAACGGTAACATGGAGAAAAATTCTGTAAAGAATGTGAATAAAGTGTAATAATTCAAACACTCGAGTAGGTGTATAACTTTTTACTATGTATTACAACTTGTAATGAAAAGTAGAACATGATTACTATATTATTTTTTATTGATTACAGCCTATCGTAGAAGTACAGACGACAAGTTGCTCGACATTTGAACTACCAAAACAACATTAAGAAATAATATCGTGTACAGTATGAGGAAATATTTAATGAAAAATAGAATATGCAAGTTCACAAAATAAGACATTATTATGATCTTGAAAGAATGTATGGCGAAAACTCTCTATAGTGTAAAAATATGTGTAAAGTGCATGAATACCGTCATACTGTAAGAATTAATTCGTCTGAAAGATCACGATGGAAACGTCATATTCCACCCTCCAGGCAAAAAGGTTGCTTTTTTTTCGGAATGGAGGTACTGTAGAGGCACCACAATTGTATTCAAGTAGGCCTAAATAACATTTATAATTAATTATAATCTCCATATAAAGTTGAGCATTTCGATTAGGTAAATTACGGGATAAATATTAATCATTGAGATTTAGTATTCTAGGCAGTGGGAGTCCGATCACTCAGCAGAGGGACAACCCGGCCGATCCGATGAACTTAAACATAAATATACTGTATTGAATATTCAATACGAGTATAGTATTTTTTCATATTGGATATTCACTCGTATTATTTCGAATAAAGACCGACTTCAGCTTTGTCGTTCTTCATCATAATTTGATAAATAAATGAGTCTATTATAAGGCTTAATGCACTACTTTGCTTTTAAATATTCCGGTGCCTAATAATGATATTTTGCCTTAATTTTATGCAGTATTTCACACTCTAAAATTACAGCACATTTGGCTTGCTCAACAGGGTGGTAACAAAATGTGTTTACTGGATTTAAAACAATACTAATGTCGGTTACTTCTTATTATAAGCCTATAGTATACTCTACAGTAGGAATATAAATAGAGCAAGTAGGTTGTATAGAGCCTATTCATCAGCTTGCAGCAAGGTGGTAACAAAAGGTGTTTACTGGATTAACAATGATCAGTACAGTCGAATAAGTTGTTATGTATCATTTATATATTGTATTCTGGGTCGAACCTCTCCTCCGTGAGTGTGTTCCTCCGTCTTGTATTGTTCTGAGATCCTCGCGTTAGCCAGCTTACCTCTTTAGCTTATCCGCTGTCGAATATAAAAATGTATTAAAAGTGTTGTATTATTGTGGAATGTAAAGCATAAGAATCATGAGATTTCCTCCCCTACAGGCCAAGGCATTCAGTGGTGCTTCGCACTAAGTTCTCCAGTTTTTTCTATCAAATAATGTTTAAAACGAAACATTACAAAATATTAGAAAAAAAAACCTCATTATGTATTAATTTATTAATATTTTATTCCAAGCTGTTGATCTTGTGGATTATACAATTCTACCTCAGCATTTGGGTTCCTGAAAGGGAAAAATATGAAAAGAATATATTGATCTGAAAATATCAAAATATTTACTTATTTACTTAATTAATAACGATTGTTACCTATAGCAATGACAAAGCACAGAGGGAAATTTCTCTACAAACCAGAGTAGGCCCTCTGTATAAAATGAAAAGAATATTTTGAACTGAAAATTTTACTATTATTTATAGCGACGACATAAAGCACAGAGGGAAATTTCTCTACAAACCAGAGTAGGCCCTCTGTGTAAAATGAAAAGAATATTTTGAACTGAAAATTTTTCTAATATTATTTATTATTATTATTATTATTATTGTGTAACGTTTTATTCAAAAATTGAAATACATTCTTCACAGGAAGAAAAGAGCTAAAACAACCTGATGACAAAGGATCGATTATTATTATTATTTTTTTTTTTTTTATAGCGACAACATAAAGCAAAGAGGGAAATTTCTCTACAAACCAGAGTAGGCCCTCTGTATAAAATGAAAAGAATATTTTGAACTGAAAATTTTACTAATATTATTTTATAGCGATGCCATAAAAACAGAGGGAAAATTCTTCACAAATCAGAGTAGTGCCTTAGCTGTTATTAAGCAAATAACTTTTTTTTGCTGCTTGATTTTACTTATGGCACCGGGCGCTAGCGGGCGTCATGCGAGACCCTACCGGACGCTAGCGGACGGCACCATGGACTACCGGGCGCTGCCAGGAGCTACCGGGCGCTATTTAGTAGTGACCGTCCTTATCATCAGGATTACAACCGCAATCAGGTATGACAATACTGTAAACAAATCGTCATTTAAATCAGTGATTTAAATAGTATTAAACTATATCATATGAATAATCATGGTATAATAAAACGGTAATGTTGTAGTGTATTACACAAAATAATAAATTCACACAAAGGAATTACTGTACCAAGATTTAACATCCATCAGCTAGGTTATACAATACCATAGATTGTATTTATTAGTAAATGTTATATAACTATGTAAGCTTTAAATACTTAATAACATCATTCATAAGGTATATTATATATTGAATTTACCTCTAAACATTATAATACTGCATAATCATTGTATACGGTATATAGCCACGTATTGTACTCTAATAAGAAATAGGCCTAAACCAATATCAGACGTACATCACACCTGCCAAGCCACTGTTTGCCCGGCCGTGAAGAAAAGAACTTAGGCCTAGGCTACAAATTAATAGAAGTGTTTCACAATATAATCTATAAACTTGCATTTATCAAGCATTAAATCACAACGTGGCAAGTCTATGTGACAATATAAAACAACCTGATCATCTTAATATAAGAAAATATAGAAACATACCCA
>NW_022693412.1:327048-327304 GCF_011630105.1 Anneissia japonica | reverse complement strand
GGGGAAATTTGATTGGCTGAATCTATGGCAGCCATCTTGGATGGTACACACACACAACTCTGCGTATTTCGAACATCGAATACATTGCTGTTAGCGCTCTAGTATTCTTATTATATCTCTATGGTACCATCCAAGATGGCTGTCGTAGTAAAGCGCCACCTTCAGGCTTAATATACATATTTTTACATATTAATAAGCCCTCTGACTGACTATTGTTTCATTAATGATAATGAGTAATGGTAATAACAAATTATTA
>NW_022693412.1:322179-326983 GCF_011630105.1 Anneissia japonica | reverse complement strand
TTAAGGAATGAAAATTAAAATCGTGTACATTACACCCAAACACCGCAACGCTCGAGGTTCAAACATACATGTAACTAGCTGTACTGAACTTTGTGTGTAAATTGAGGGCGCAATTGCAAACGATGGCGCTTATGCGAAATTTGATTGGCTAAATCTATGTCAGCCATCTTGGATGGTACCATAGAGCTATTAAACAACTAGAGTGCTGACAAGATGGCGCAGCAATGCAGAGTTATGTATGTGTACCATCCAAGATGGCCGTCGTAGTGAAGCGCCACCTTCAGGCTTAGTATACATATTATTACATATTAATAAGCCTTCTAACTGACTATTATTTCATTAATGATAATGATTAATGGTAATAACAAATTATTAAACTATTGTAGCCAAAACGAGGCCAAGTGAAGCATCTTATTCAAAAATAAAGTACCAAGGAATGAAAATTAAAATCGTATACATTACACCCAAACACCGCAACGCTCGAGTTTCAAACATACAGGTAACTAGCTGTACTGAACTTTCTGAGTAAATTGAGGGCGCATTTGCAAACGATCACGCTTAGCGAAATTTGATAGTTTTTCAAGTTTCTGACTGCGAATCGTTACTTGACTGCTCAACTCATCATATAGGCCTACTTTAAAAAAAAAAAGAATTTCCACCTAATCACTATAACAGGTATATTAATCATAGGGAATTGTAGACACTCAAACTACCAAAATCTGGAATAAAAACACGTAATCAATTACAGACTGGACCCACACCAATCTACATTGTCTTGGGACGATAATTTATGTGGTAACTGCCACATTCTTCAATAGGGTTGGACAAAATAACCTTCGATAAAGTAGAGAGTGGAAAAGTGTAAAATCAGATAAATGACACATTTCACATCCACCCTTCTTTGAAGAAAATTTCCCCTGACATTTCTTTACAACAAAGTAGACCTACATTATTAAAATATACAGTAGATAAATACATTTTTTTAAATGAAAATACAAAGAAACTTAAACTTAAAATACATACGAAAGCAATAAAACGTTAACATATGCATATTGACTGCTTAAAATAAATAAAAAAATTTTTAAATGCAAGGAATCCAACATCTGAAATACTTTTCTATAAGTATATTATGTTCAAATGAAAATGGATAAACTCACATTAACACTTCAAATTCGTAATAGGCATATAGCAGTAACGAACACTCTAACCTCGATAAATAAAGCAAAATATTGTACAATACAAAATTAAATTGAAATAAAACGAATAAGTGTATTTGTTTGTTATATAATTAAAAATGTGTTCATAAATTAAAAAAAAAACAAGTTAAACTTAAGTCTATGTCATAATCTATATACATGATGGTCTCTACGTATCTCTCTTTTCTTTCTTACGCTGCCATTTTAAATTTTTTTTTACCTCTATTAATACATTCTTTGAGGATCAGAGAAGAATCGCTACCTTTAGGGTTGTTTGCGGGTAAGATATCATAAGTATTGTTTAGTGTAGTTACCGTGTGCCTTTTGGTTTGTCCGGGAGCAAAGTACTTGAA
This sequence comes from Anneissia japonica, assembly GCF_011630105.1. Classification (NCBI taxonomy): domain Eukaryota; kingdom Metazoa; phylum Echinodermata; class Crinoidea; order Comatulida; family Comatulidae; genus Anneissia; species Anneissia japonica. Next base: position 325,434 of record NW_022693412.1, on the reverse strand, counting down.
CCTATCTACAGATCTCCTGTTACGGGTTGACCGTTGTTCAATAATGGGAGTTGTTATAATGTACATCATTACTTGACGAGGGACTGTCATTATTTATACACTGTAGGATTTCTGCTAAGTAAAGGTATTGGATTTTCTGATGGTATTTCATCTTCACTATCAGAATCGGAGTCACTACCGTACCTTTATCATTAGTTTCCCATATGGAGCTTATGGTACCCCTTCCCCCTCTTTTTCAGAAGTGTTGTTGACAAGAGATGCGTCCTCGTAGGTTTCATTGTCGATTGGAAGAAAAATGCATTTCGTTAGTATGTTTCGATGAAGAGTTTTAAGTTTAATCGTTTACAATTGATATAGTATATACGGGTACATCCGGGTGTTTAGAAACAACAATACGAGGGACAGATTTCCACTTGATGGCTAATTTCTGCGTCCCAATAATGTGTTTGCGTTGCACTAAAACGCGGTCGCCTGGCTGTAATGGTGAATCAGTCGCTCTCATATCATACGATTTCTTTTGCTTTTGTCTTGCTCTTTGTGGTGATTCAGTGGCTGTTTTATAGGAAAATTGCAACCTGTTTTGGAGGTGTTTAACAAAGTCTTCATATGATTCATCATCATTTTCAGATGAAAGACCAAGCATAAGGTCAATGGGCAAATTAGGATGACGGCCAAACATGAAAAAAAAATGGGGCATACCCAGTAGCGTCGTGTCGGGTTGCATTGTTTTTGACAAGTATCTAATGTTCCTAACATGTTAAATAAGGTGCGATGGAATCTTTCGGTCAAGCCATTGCATTGTGGATGATAGGGTTTAGTTCGAGTTTTATGTATGCCGCATAATTTACAAAGTTCTTTTATTAATTTACTTTCGAAGTTTCGGCCTTGGTCTGTATGAATTTTTGTGGGAATACCGTAGTTTAGGATAAAATTTTCCCAAAGTGTAACTTTGTAACCGTTTCCGCTTTTTGGTATCGTGTTGGATAAGCTTGGGCGTACTTCGTAAAATGGTCAGTAATAATTAGGATGTTTTCGTACCCGCCTTTAGATCGTTCTAGTTTAAGGAAGTCCATGCCTATTATTTCCATTGGTTCGGATCTGGTAATGCTTACCATTGGTTTCCTACCATTAATTGTAGTTTTTCGAAGGGAACAATTTTTGCAATGTTCACACCAATCTTTTACATACTCCGCCATTCGAGGCCAAAAGACCCTTCTTCTTACTAGGTCAAGCGTACGTTCGAAACCAAGATGACCACAATCATCATGTAAACTAGTTAGGGAGATAGTAATTGTTATTGTCGTGATGAATAATAGACAATAACTGGATTTGCGTCAGGAGAAACATGTATAGGTGTAATTTTTGCCGTATTTTTGTCTATTATTCCATCACGACAATAACAATTACTATCAACACTGCAGTACCCGCTGCTTACTCGGACTCGAATTCAACCCTGGCCATCAGGCGCAAGCTCGGTGGTCTAGAGGTATGATGCTAGGCTAGTGATCTGGAGATCGTGGGTTCGAGTCCCACCCGAGAACAACTTGCGATTTTTTTCGCAGTTGTTTTAAAATATACTGAGTATTCGGTACATTTCCACGTCAGGTAGGGAAAAAATTACACCTATAGTTAGGGAGAGTTTTCGAAATTCTATCTCGTAAAACTAATTGGTACGTTATATCATTCCCTACCTACACACCTAGCTCTGTAAAGTATATCATCTCTTAACCGTAGTTTATTCCAATGTCTCAAATATAAGTTCGGTTCGCGCGAGTAATTTTGTCTCCTGTCTGGTTTGTTATAATGTTCAAGTAGGAATATTACTTGGAAAATGAGTGGGTCGTCTCTTTGAGCAGAAGCTATCTCCCGTTTGGATACATGGGGTAGTGGAATAGTCGCTGAATAACACCCCCCAAATGCACAGCCTGTGTTTCTGGGGATCTCCAGGGATATGTTGATCCCGGGATCGCAGTGGGCGAAATTGAAAAGCGCCCTATGGTTACCGTATACATAACAAATGTATACGCCACTAGGAATGTTTTGATCCATAGCAGCTGGTAACAGCCAAGAATGAGATGTGTTTATCTCTAAGAATTAGAGCAGATTCGCTCGAACAGAATTTGGCCCAGAAACACTTCAGCAGGAGGTATAAATTTTGATTCGAGACAATTGGGTCTCAATTTGACTAGGAGTCCCCGACTCCATACCACATAAACCCAGATGCGCCCCACATAAGTGGAGCGGAAAACCACTATTTTGATGAACACGCACTACAGCAACCACCTGCAACACAAAACATGACACGGTTAGTACATTAAGAGGCTGTGGAGAGAACACATGTCATGGGTTAATACATAGAATAAGATTATATAGCTCAACACAGGCGAGCGCGGCACCCCCTCCAGAGGGAAGTGAGCAGACACGCCCGCATACTATAGATAGACAGTTCGAAGGGAAGGATCTTCCCACTGTCCTAAGACAGCAAAGAGAGACGGACTGATCCCTCAAGTGTACAAACAAGATGGGAAGAGGCTGGATCATCGTTAATCAGTCCAGGTCCCAGAGCGGGGTCAGTCCAAGAAGACACCATTGGCCCAGCATGGCTGAAAGTAAAGAGTAAGCACATCATAAAAAATACAATCATTTAATGTTAAAATTTCTAAGTACTGGATGCAGCGGCGGTTTCACCACTACACGGTGGACATCTATAGCGATCTATATCTACCACTTCAACAGGCGCGGTATCCACGCAAACGCCGTGGTACCATTGGCCACAGTAATCGCACTCTATCATGTATGGCGAGCCGAGTTGTCATTTAATCATAAATAGAGATATCTTAGTTTAAAATGGAGATATCTTAGTTTTTAATAGAGATATCTTAGTTTTTAATAGAGATAATAGTGTTAGAAATGTTAATAGAGATATCTCTATTAATAGAGATATCTCTATTTAAAACTAAGATATCTCTATTAAAAACTACGATATCTCTATTTAAAACTAAGTTATCTCTATTTAAATCTAAGATATCTCTATTTAAAACTAAGATATCTCTACTAAAAATGAAAATAGAGATATCTTAGTTTTAAACAGAGATATCTTAGATTTAAACAAAGATATCATAGTTTTAAATAAAGATATCTTAGTTTTAAAAAGAGATATCTCTATTAATAGAGATATCTCTATTAATAGAGATATCTCTATTTAAAACTAAGATATCTCTGTTTAAAACTAAGATATCTCTATTTTCATTGTTA
>NW_022693412.1:318454-321503 GCF_011630105.1 Anneissia japonica | reverse complement strand
TTGTTTTAAATAGAGATATCTCTATTTAAAACTAAGATATCTCTATTTAAAACTAAGATATCTCTGTTTAAAACTAAGATATCTCTATTTTCATTGTTAATAGAGATATCTTAGTTTTAAATAGAGATATCTTAGTTTTAAAGAGAGATATCTCTATTAATAGAGGTATCTCTATTAACAAAGATATCTTGGTTTTGTTTCCGGTGCAGAGCAATATGGGAAGAGTGTTCATACTATCGGCAACTGAGGTAAGTTAGCAAGAAAACGGTTTCAGGCTCCCCAATGTAGGGGATTACTCAACCGTATAGACAAATGACCTACTCCTACTAGTGAAGATTTATAGCCCAGAGTAGCCAGTTTCTGGCCTTGATGACTTTGTACACTTTCCTTTGATTGTGTTTCAGTTCAGTAAGCCTATGTTTGTTTCAGTATGCTGTACCTCCATGGTTTCAGGATCCCTGTATTTTGAGGAACAGCTTTGTGTTATAAATAATTATTTGGTTATGATATATCATATAAAGGTTATATAAAGTAAAGTGAATACTTTATATATAAAAAGAAAACTAATTCTTTTATCAAGTTTCTTTAAGTAATTACTGTATAAATAAGTACTAATATTTGTCTGATATTTAACAATTTTTGCAATCAGTGAACTTACCTTAAACTTGTTCTGTTAGCCATGTATAAACTTGGATTTGCTCCACATTTTGCTGCTTCCATACACTATTTTCTGTAGAGAAAAGGCAAGATTTAGTCACAATTCAATTACTGCATTATTTTCAAGACCAATGAAAATAATTCAGTAAGAAAAGTCCAAATTAACATTTTCCTCAAGTCTAAAATCATCAATAATATAATATAATCATTAATGATTTAAAATTCAAATGTTATTTTTTATTACATTTAATTTTGATATGACATAATGGTGTATTTTTATATAATACAGTAATAAACAAATTATAAAAACTTGTAATATTTATATATTTATTATGTAATTTCAATTAGTTATTAAAAAGATCGACCTACTGTATTGAATTATATTATTTTTCAGTTTTGTAGAGTAAAGCAAATTAAAAAAAATTACCTACATATCTTCTTTTTTTTTTTTTTACAATTCTAAATATTTTACAGTTTTGCATTGTGTGTGTATTAAACTCAATCTACTGTATAGACATACAGCAAATACAGATTAAGTTCAGTTAAGGAGTGGCTAATTATTTAGCCACTACTGTAGTTAAGAGGACTATGTGGTTATCTGTTTTCCATGGCATTCTACTGTATACTGGATTTTCATTAAAAAATATATATATTACAAAAAAAAAATATATAAATTACTAGGACACACTACTGTAGCTACTGTATCATTGACTTGAGGAATATTTTTCTACATAGACGACATGCAGTCAATAGATAGGGATTGTCACATCACTTTAGTAAGGTATATAAAATAATTCAGTAACTAGAAGAGAAAAAAAATTGTATGATTTTATCTGTGAAGAATTGACAAAATGTAAAGTACTATATGAATATTCTCGGAAACTGTGTTGTGTGTTTTATAAAACTGCTACATAATAACTTACATTCAGTAGCAAACTGGCTGGCGTTATTACGTTAGGTTTTTTAAGTGGTTTCTGACGAACCATACCTCCATGATCAAACCAATATTTTTGAATCATTTGGTATAATCTTTCGCTAGAAGTGGTTGGCGCATCGGTTGTGGCTTGGACTCCCAACTTTGAGGTGGGGGTTTGAAACTTTTGCTGTGCAAGTCGCTTGAGTCCTTTGCCAATGCACTTTATCTACGGTTGTCTCTCTCCACCCAGGAGTACAAGGGGGTACCCGGAAAGTTCAAACTTAAGCGCATAGAGGTCATACGATATGTGCTATATAAGTCGACAATTATTATTATTATTATTATTATTATTATTATTATTATTATTATTATTATTATTATATTCCAACTGTCAATACAGTACTGAAGAAGTGTCCTCATTGGTAATTGCCAACCACAGATGTTTTTTTTGGTCTATCCTGAGACCTTCTGCAATGAGCATGAGTCCATTCCAAATATTATTTTGTGTAGGATGTATGGTGTCTGTCATTCTGAAACAAGACAAGATCAATGGAGATAACTGTGGAGTAACTGTACACTAAATCTCTCTGCGCCAGCCTGAGCACATCAGTATTCTTTACACGATAGCTTTACAAGTCAGCATTCATAGAAGTTCTTAAAACATGACCAAATTTCTAAAGGGAAAAAACAAAAACAGCAAACTATATTTATGTAAATAACAATAACAACAATAATAATAACAATAACAATTTAATAATAATATTAACAATAATTTAATAATTATTAATAATAACAATATTATTAAATTGTGGATGTTCCTGTATCTGTATTTAACGTAAATTAAAGGACAAAGTTTTACAACAATATAACAAAAACAATAATAGCAATAATAATATTATTAATAATAATAATAAAAACAATTATTATATAATATACATAAATAAATATATAAACAATAACAATAACAATTGTAATAATAATAATAATAATAATAATAATAATAATAATAATAATAATAATAATTAGTTTTTGAATGTATGAGTATTTAACGTAAACAATATTTTTACAGAACGGTAGAATGATAGGTCTACAAGATAGATTGTCATGACTTTTCATCTTTGCTAGATTAAGCAGGAAAATAAGATACTGTCCCAGTAACATAATACGTTAAAAGAAGGTAATAACGTTACTTTTTGGTAATAAGAACGTTATTTTAGAAAAACATAATTATGCGTACTTATAACCTAATTTCACAACGTCACAACGTATATATATATATATAACCTAGAAGGTTCATTCGGCGCTTTAGTGATAATCCGTGCAACACCACGGATTCAGTTGTTCAAATTAACTGTCAGCTTTCCGAAGGAGAAACCAAACTTCTATCCCGAGGACTCAAATTTTGCCCAAAACCGAGGCAGGCTGACCCACAACAACTATCTTTGGATCTGGAAGCTTTCTTCCGACGTTTAAGAT
>NW_022693412.1:309125-316713 GCF_011630105.1 Anneissia japonica | reverse complement strand
TTTATAATATGCTAATATTCATTATCAGGGTTGCCATTTGGCCTTTTTGACGGCCAGATTCGTGAAATCTGGCCGTATAAAAATTTGCCTGGCCGTAACGTTTGAAAAGTCACGGCCAAACTATATTTGGCCGAATTTGGCCGAATTTTTGGAAAGTTTATATTTTTTTTCAATATAGGCCAAATATAACGTAGACTTGATTTGGATATGTTGTTTTTGTTTGCTTAAATTCTATATTTGATTCTAATCATGTACCTTTGTTTGTACTTGCATTAAAAACCTAATCTAAGTTTCCCCCCCCCCCCTTAGCCGATTTGACGTAAGAGAGTTTAATTTTAAAATAACAGTTACATTTAATAATGTAAATTGTTTAAATGAAATATATATTTTGTATGAAGTTTATCCTCGTTTAAGCTTTATGAAGAGAGTTCAATGCAAGTTTGTACCATATACTGTGTATATGTTCCATCCTAGTGGATATCTCTTTTGAATTTCTTTTGAATATAAGTTAAATAGGCCTACTGTACTTTAATTAAATTATTGCCCACTTGAATTATATAGCCCTAGGTGCTGCCAGTGTTCTTTATGTAAAGCGCCATATATAAATGCTCGATGTGATCGTTCGGGTCCGATGGCGATGACTTGCGGAATTCCCAGATGGAGCACCTGTCTCTTATACACATCTAGATGTGTATAAGATAGCTGGTTGCATATGAGAATGAAGAAGATAATTCTGATAGCAACATTGATTTATTGCTTTAAGTACTGCGATAATAACATTAAGATGCGAATTTAGAAAGTTTAGATAAAAAGTATTTATTAAAGTTGTCATAGTGTTGTTTTAGCACCAGTTTGTGTTACCTAACTATGTCACTTAATTCATTCTAATTAAAGAGAGCCACAGATTTGACAATAACAGGCCCTTAAAATTTTTGCTATAGATCGACTACAATGTACCTTAATATTTAATTCATTTAAATCAAATTTAGATTAAACTTAATAATGTGATTTTAAATAGTGGATTTTTAGATCAAACTTAATAATGTGATTTTAAATAGCGGATTTATTTAGGGGGTGGGGGTGAAAAAAGGAAAGAAAAATTGATCGCCCAAACGTATCAGGTTATATTCGGGAGAAAACAAAAATTTCCCCCCCCCCCCCTCCCTTTTCGGCCCCGGCTCCTCCCCTTTCGGGCATCCATCTCGGAATTCGCCCCTGAATTGGCCTACATGCCAGCAATTAAAAAGAACATCTGGCTCTTTAATATTATGATGGGCTGGGCATGTATTTTATGGTTATGATTAAATAAAAGAAAAACAGTGAAAGTTTAACATTGTTCTGTGTTTATCATTTGAATTCCTTCAATTTCAAACGAATGACCGCTGATTTTCGTGTAATTTTTGTAGTATTTCAAATGAATATGTACCCACTGTTGCCTTCTAATCGGATTAAAATCTGGCCGAATTTTGGCCGATATCGAAAAAAAGTTTGGCCGTGAGATGGCGTGTGTTTGGCCGTGAAGCCTGTCGACTATCTGGCAACCCTGTTATCGACAGGTTGCTTATCATGGACCCGATCATCGGTGGGATGATTACTATAGATCAGAACGACAACGGGAGGATTATCATAGACCAGGGATAGGAACTCTCAAGCCGAGGGATATTCCCAAGAACTTAGTATTTAAGGGCAAGGAAAGCTGGTCTTTCTTTAAAAAACGTTTTCTAGAATTTACAGAAGAGTATGAGCTAACACCGAAAGCTAAAACTGAAACTCTTTGTTGATGTGTGGAGGGGTCTGCGGCCGATTTGCTATGTGAATCTCCTAGAAATGTACCGTAGGATCACCTTCAAGAAGATCTATAAACGTTTCGGGGAGGAAGATTTGCCTGCCGTCTTGCAAGCTCGATTGGAAGCCGCCACTCAACGTGAAGACGAATCCATTGATGAGTGGGGTGATCGGGTTATGACTTTGACCCGAAAAGCATATAAAGATCTGCCAAGGGCCTGGATCCGTCAGCAAGCTGCTTCAAGGTTCTGTCTTGGTTGCCGGGATGCAGAGGCCGGGAGATATGTCCTCCATAAGCATGTTACCACTCTGGCAGAAGCCCTGACCGATTACGAACAGTACGACAGTCTCCGAGGATTGTATGGCACTAAGAGAGGGAGCAGATCTCGAGATATTGGAAAACCCCTGATCAGGTCTGCATACCCATGTCACTCATCGTTCATCTACACCTCCTGCTTACTCCGAGGAAAAGGATGAGGATGAAGATAGCGACGATATCAAGATTGTGGATTGTAGACAAGTGGGTAAACGTTACAGTCGGGATGGTAAATCAAGCTATCCTCGATCTTCTACCCATGAAAAGCAAACAGCTGTTACACCCGCTAGCAAATCAGTCCCTACTAGCCGAAAACTATCTCCATCACAATCAAGTTCTGATAATTATAGATTGACCGCCCTCGAAGATCAGGTGGAGGCAGTTAACAGAAAGCTGGACGCAGTGTTGGATATGTTGAAACCACATGGGGATCGATGCCTTGAATGCCAAGAGGCAGGACACTGTCGTAATAACTGTCCCAAACTCGTCTCTTCTAAACAACCTAGGCGGGTTGGCCCCCAGGGAGAGGATCCTTTAAACGAGTAGGGGTCGGAAGCCATTGCCAGCTAGCCGACCATTCTCCCCTCAGCGGCCAACAACTACTTAAAGACGAAGAAACCAAGAACGACGCAGTTTCTCTTGTTCCAGGTGGGCCTAGCAATACTTTTAGTCCACAAAGCAAACATCCTGTTCCAGGTGGGCCTAGCAATACTGTTAGTCCACAGAGCATACGTCTTGTTCCGGGTGGGCCTAACAATACTGTTAGTCCACAAGATACACATCAAGAAACTGCGATATCATCGACCAACTCTACCTCATCCACTGCCTCTCAAACAACCGATTCACAGTTGTGCACACTGGGGGACAGTAATGAGCCAGCGACAAGAACAACAACGATAGAAGAAATAACTATCAGTAGAGTAAGATCTAATAACGCCCTGCATACGACTGCTTTAGTTAATAATATAAAAATTAATGTAGTTGTAGATACCGCAGCTGATTACACCATGCTCTTTGATAGGGTATACTCTAGCCTAGAACCAGCGCCACCTATTTTTGCAAAATTATCCTTCACTATAGCGGGAAGGCTAACATCTATGCCAGGCTAAAAGGTGGACCCGTCAATTTCCGATTTGGTTCCAATGAGTATAACAGATTCTTCTACGTAGCCCCCTATAAATGATGAAATGCTCTTGGGTGGGGATTTCCTCCACCCTAATAAAGCAATTATTGATTTCGGGAGGCTACTACTAACTATTAGTGATAGCACCATATCTCTTAGAGGGGAGGCGACACCTGAGAGAGTAGCCCGAGTATTTGTTGCCAAACGTAGGGTAATACCTCCTCATTGTGCTGCACATGTTAAATGTCATTTAATTAATGATAGTTTACCTATGCCTGATTTCTTCATAGAACCGGGCCCTACCGAGAAGGTAGCGATTCCAGCTACGCTGCACCGCTGCATTGATATACCATGCATCTGTGTAATTAATATGTCCAATAATTATGTCACTATGAAGAAGGGTAGACAAATAGGCAAGGCCGTAGAGCGAGATGAAATTATTACCGATGCCCCTCTAATTAAACAACGTCATCGGCCCACGCCGTTACGTTTTGACAGCAAAGAGGAGCAAGAAATTAATAAGATGCTGGAAGATGGAGTTATCCAATTCTGCACTGACCACCATGCATTACACAATGCCATGATGAAATGCAGAAACCTGGGCAAGTCGGTACGCATCGAGCAGCAACAAGGTTCCCTGGGTATGGGAATGCCCTGGGCGTTGCAAGCATGTAGGCCCGATGACTTGCGGAATTCCCAGATGGAGCACTTCCCCTGAGCACTGTGCAACTTACTGTACATGTTCAGAAAGGCTCCTGCAAAATTGACCGGAGACTGAGCGGTCAAATCCCTTGGGACCCGGGTATTGAATCTAATATCTGGTAGTTCTCCTGGGTGGCGTTTATCCACATGGTTGGTCGTCGAGTCCGATGGCTTTACTTTCGAGTTGTGGATCGGAATATTTGGTAGGCCTAACCGTATTCCATCAGGTGATTTTTCCCTGATGGCTCTAATAAAACACAAGACTGTTGATGCCGACTGGAGTAGTTGAGGGACTTCCTAGTCTCTCTGCCTCCCATAGAGAAAGAAAATAGACTTCCACACCTATGGAAGCTACACCATTGATCATCCGATACCTCCTGGTGGGCTATTGTCCACGGGGTAGCGTCTCCTTTTTCAAACGAAGGAGAAGTGTAGTGACGACCCCCGTACGTTCGTATCCCCGATCTACGCAGGAGGGCATGACCTCAAGGTCAGCTCATCTGCATAACTTACAGCCGGGTGCGCTGCACAGCCGACCAGGGGTACCTGGTGAGATTAGTCACTCGTACACTGGACTTTATGCTGAGAGCATCGTTAACCCTATTACAGGATTGTTTGTGTGTATATGGTGTCCGAGTCTACACAGGAGTATAATTGCCTGCGCTGTTGGTACTACTGTGTTCGTATATATATTTCTGGAGTATTATCGCAAGAAGCAAGATATCCCATTGGATAAGGTAAGCTATAATTAAAACCAATTTTTTAATGAGGGATAAAAATATAAACAAACTCTTTCTCACAATGATGGAATTTAACAATGTGTTCAACTTACCCATTCACTTCATTCTTGATAAACAAAATGCAAATTCCAAGCAAACAAAAGTTCAGTAAAGAATTTATATGTTCAAAGTTAAATGTTAAATGTTCAAAGTTTAACGTTGGCCTAAAGTTCAAAAGTTAGAGCGTTTTCCATCGTCATGGGGTGAAGTCCAAGTGAAGTCGGCTTGTCTCAAATCCTAATAACTTTCGGTCATCTGTCGGCTTGTCTCGAATCCTAATAAGTTTGTCATCTGTCGGCTTGTCTCGAATCCTAAAATCTTTGTCATCTGTCGGCTTGTCTCGAATCCGAACATTGTGTTCGTTGCTTGTCACAAATCCGATTTTTTTTCTCTCGTTTCAATTCACTTTCTGTAATGTGGATGCCTGTTGTTTTGTTTTACTTCTCATGGGTTTCAATTCTTGTTGTTAGTTAGTTGCGGTATTTGAGAAAAATTTTAATTCAGTTCCAAGAGTCATGTCATTCAGAAAGGACAAACAATCTGCTTAACCGCAATTCGGGTATCGTTTAGTGCGTCTTCCATGTTAAATCGGTTAATTGGGTGGCTTTTACTGCGTAGTATATCACAGTTCCTTTTAGTACACTGCAAACTTTTATTCACACAAACTGTACGTTGGTTACAATCAGCTAAACTCCAGATTTCAGATGTTAGAGAACCCTTTTTGAGTGGAGCCAGCTCGGCTCTGTACTTTTCTTCTGTGTACTCCTAACTACTAAATTGAATCTAACTACTGACTATTGACTACTGACTACTGACTCAGTGATATGGGGTGTTTGCCTATTATACTTTAGGTAATGGGGGTGTGTCTCAAGTAAGTCACCCCATATTTTAAAAGTTTCTGATTGGATCATAGAGAAATTCTTTCTCTATGATTTAGTAACTTGTTTACCAAAAAACTGCTAATTAAAATGTATCACAAACTTCAGAGCTTCAAAACTGACAATCATAGATTCATAGTGTGAGAAAAAGGCCAAGTCCAACTGACTAGGGTAAAGTTATACAATGTCCAGTTATATTATTAGATTATCTGTATACTCGAATTTGACCATTAAAAATGTCAAACCAATTTAAGGCATTTATCAGGTGAAGGGTATCGATTCCATGGTTATGCAAGTTAATACCATTGAACCTTAATACTACATTACAATAGAGTAGGTATGAAAGGCCAGTGCCTTTCTCGTTTGCGAAATCCACATACCAAACTTGGATAAAATTTAATTTGTAAATGATCAAATAATCAATTTTGATAAGTAACATAAAAAATATAAACCATTGAATACTGTAGATACCAAGATTAATCCAAACTTTCACAACCCTTTCAACCAAGGAAACCAGCTGAAATTTGACAGTACTATAGAGGGCGTACGACAACGCTATGGTGCCATAATCATTATTCATTTATTATTTTATTTATTATCATATTATTATTATTATTATTATTATTATTATTATTATTATTATTATTAAAGCCAGGGTAGCAGTGGAAGATGAAAATCATTTACTTCAAGCTTCCTGAACTTAAGTATCTATAGGCCTATCAATGTTTTACGATGATCTTGATATTCATAATAATATAGGCCTATATTATACTAAATTACACTAATTGGATATCTCCTGATCAATATAAAATAACAGGTAAACTTTATTAACAAAACCATGGAAAGAACTAATTAAATTTGCAGTAGACTACTTTTTTTTTTATCATGAATGTGAAGATACCCCAATTTATGTCACTGATTGCATTTTTAAAACTTCAGAATCCTACTATGCGACCTCTCTGGTCATCAATTTATATAAAAGGGTATCGTGTATTATAATACCATATTTATTCTAATAAACGCCCGAGACGTTTATTGTTCAACAAGGGGTTTTGAAGGGCGTTTATTCGACGAGGGAGACGTTTGTTTACTTTTGTGTGTGTGTGTGGGGGGGAGAGGGAAAATGGATATATATACCCAAATAAACACCACTAATTTCAATGTAAATGTTGAACTACACCACATAATTACGTACAAAATGTTTTATTGCGTGATCAAAAACTTTTGATGCCAACCAGGTTAAAAAACTGTAATTCTACTGGAGTATAGAATAATAATACAATGTATTGAGTATGACGTTGCTTACATTAGTTTTTGTTTACAGTTACTTATAATTTACTTCATATACTTTTTAACGACTTTTTTTTTTGTTGCAATTTTAACTTCATTTCTCATAGCAATGAGGAAAACCCCTATGTTCTGTTGTACAAACAAACATAGTAAATCTAGTGTTTTTTTTTATTTTTATTGTTTATAATTTTTTTTTCATTTGTTGAAAAATATTCTTAAAAAATAACGATTCTTGCATTACTTTTTAATAATAAATTTTAATTCTATGAAATGATTCTTTTTCACATCCTCTAATAACTAAACGCACTTTTTTGGTCAGTTTACAAAAGTGCGAGTTATGGCGCGTTGTTAAAGATCGTCAAGTCGCGTCTTCGGTTCAAAAGTTTTGTTTTGGCCTCCACAACATGACGTCAGCGGCTTAAAAAAAACTAGACAATAGCCATGAAATAAGAACTAGTGTTGGTCAACTACGCCTTTTCAATGGAGTGTGATATTTGCAGTAGAATAAGAACTAGTGGTGTTCGACTACGCATGAATAGAGGAGTGTGGAAAATTAGCTGCTTTATCAAATTTAAATTCCCAATGAAACCTCAATGGCCAAATTGGTTATTAAGGAATCTGCAAAGACAGCAGCAAGTGTCCCGGGTTTGAATCCCGGTTAGGTTAACTTTTTTAACACTCACAGATTCCTGTTCATTAAAATTCGATATATATA
>NW_022693412.1:305233-306925 GCF_011630105.1 Anneissia japonica | reverse complement strand
CTCTTCTATATATATATATATACATATACATCTGTCTCTTATACACATCTAGATGTGTATAAGAGACAGTATATATATAGGCCTATAGTTTCTATGTACATATAGTTTATGCCAAGAGTAGCAGTCAATTCTGTTTGGACTCACTGAGGGAAATCATTAGTTAATTTACCAATATACGCATGTCTCATGTCTCATAAACGCTATACTGTTATCTATAATCAGCGGCCCGCCATCGTTGGTTGACTGCCACATCTCGTTTCTGATTCGCTGGGTTTCGTGCAGGGCCACCTTAATTCAATTTGCTAACCCACTATCGGCTCTTTATTTGTGTAATGTCAGAGTGTCGGAGATTGACGCAATAACTTGCTGTCCTAGCTTCGAGACCAGATACCAAAAATAACTTGTCATTCAATTTGTAGGAAGATGATGTCCTGAATAAGAGTAGATTGTGGTATGTAGTTTTCATAGTAGAGTGTACTTGCTAATTCTATTTACACCTAGCAGTTGTCAATGTGACTTGAGGCATAATTTTCAGTCACTGTTTTCCTAACGAAGTGAGAGAAATCAGTGAAATGTAAATTGTGAACCAATGGAAGATTGAATTGGATTGCATTTATCTAATTTTTGCAATTAATCAGAGGTAAAGCCGCTGGTGTGATTTATCAAATGTATGTACGTGCGCATTTAAAAATCGTTTGTGTCATTTTCAGATAACATCGTAACAGAAGCAAGGTAAGAGTCAGTAAAAATTCCTAAATTCAGGTTTTTCATTAAATTTTGTCATATTTTTGTTGTTTAATGTGATCTGCAACGAACTGAATGCTGATGGGGTTGACATTTAGGCTAATGAGATTTTACTGAATTGTAGAAAATTAAAGATAGAATATGTGTATCTATTTTGGAAAAGAAATTATAATTAGGTCCTATCGATTTGTGTTTATCGAAGTGAAATGGGAAGTTCAGGAGCATTAAATTTCTGAAAATGTACATCGTAAACTTAAGAAAATATGCATGGTGATGATTGCCACCGATCGTTGTCGAATATGTGATTCATTATGAAGGGCTGGACGTCACGTTTATGTGCTTCCAAGGCAGGCACCATACTGTTTTGTTCAAAACATTTTGACATCCGTTCTTATTTTTTTTCTTTTTTGGGATAAAATACGTATAATTAATGTCTTTTTGCTATGTGATTGTGATTGAACATAGACCCAACATTATATAAAGCCAAATTATGGTTTAAGATCAACTTTTCAGTTATTTTTTATTTAGATATTTTCATTATTACAAAGCCAGGAATATGCCAATAGCGAACGCAATACAGTATAGGCCTATATTTTATGTGACAGGTTTTGGAGAGCTTCATTTGAAATAAACGCCTCCCTCGAATAAAAACCCCGAGGCATGTATTTTTTTTCCCGAATAGTTCACCCACGCCCTCCTCTTCAATGACTGTAAACAAATCCAAGGAAGCAACATAATTTCCAACACATTAAATTAAATTCTATATTTTATTTAACTTGGTTGGGATCAATAACGCCTCATGATCACGTAGTACCGGTAACACTTCCCTCGAACGCCCCGGCGCGTTTATTCGAATAAACAATTATATTATGATGTGCAGCAGAAGGTAACTCCATAGACAGCAGAAGGTCTCGAGTTGGAATCCCGTTTGGAGAATTTTTTTTCGCA
>NW_022693412.1:290031-305201 GCF_011630105.1 Anneissia japonica | reverse complement strand
TTAACGTTGATGAAGATAGCAGGAGCTATCGAAATATCCATTTGATTTTGTTATAGCTTAATAAATTTGTGTTCCGCAAGTCAACTTTCAATGATTGTACACCGTTTTTTCATTGCTTTTGCATTTCATTTCACTTGGAGCATACATGCAAACCCACTCTTCAATATATACATGGCCAAAATATGCTAGAATGTCATATTTTTAAAAATCTATTTTATTGCACTTAACTAACCTTTATATATCTACACACCATCCTATGCTGTTATTTTCCCCCATTTTCAATGTTAAAACAACACTTTTTAAGGATTTAAAGATAATTTTTGCATGAGAATTGCTTGAAATCATAAACTTTGAAGGCTGATTTCTCATATATTATTCTTTAAACAGCTGTGTGGTTAAACGCTTGTAACTTCATAAGGAAATATCCGATTTGAATGATTTTTTTACCATTTTATAGCTATTATTTTACTCTCTAACACTCTATGAATAACTAAAAATCGATTTTTTTTTTTTCGACGAGTGACTGGTTTGGCTTGTCTTTGCCACATATATATGTATATATGTATGTATATTTGTATATGTACGTATATATGTATATATGTATATGAGTGTGTGTGTGTACATATAGTTTATGCAAAGAGTAACAGTAACTTCTGTAAATATATATATATATAATATATACGGTATATATTAGTATTTTTATATAAACTAGTATTCTCTTGATCTAACTATTATGGTGGGTCAGGTGCAGATCAATAACTTCAAACGGGGGGGCGGCGGTGGAAACAGGTTCAGAATAGATAAGTGAGTAGCACATTGATATGCATTGATATTTTTTAAAATTTAGAGGCAAAAGGGAGGCATTTCCCCCGTGCTCCTACTGGATCCGCGCCTGTGTGTGTCATACTGTTAGACCACAGAAATTTATTACGCTACCGACGGTATGATACTCGCCTTTATAGCGAGAGGCTGCAGGTTCGAATCCCGCTACATTATGATGAGTTCATCAATTTCTATTCATGGATATTTGGCTGCTAAAATCAGTAACCCTATGGAAATAATTGTCTTCGTCGCAATTTTAGGTTTATCCCCGATTTATAAGCATTTTGTGACTTTATTAGTTCATAATTGTTTCTGTTTCGTATTTTATAGAGCATATTGAATAAAATCGAATGAAGTAATGATATACATAGTCATGTGGATTGTCATTGTGTTTGTCTGATCATTGTCGATGGTTATTATGATCATCATTCTATGATATTGAATCGGGTACTTGATCCTATAATCATTATCACCATCATCGTAATCATTTATCGTCATTAGTAGTAGGTATCACCTTCTTTCTGGCTAACATATGCATGTTTTGATTATTATTGTTATTATCTCCATAACCATCATTATTATCATGAACTGTCAAGTTTAATGCCAAACGTCGTTCCATGTATCGATTAATCCAGCTCTGTTGTCGTGATATGCGAATTAACATTCTTTAAAAACCCGTACAGCTGAGATATGATTTGTTTTCGCCGTCTGTTCAACTTGCCAGTCTGTGGCAATTTCCAAAGGTATGCTGGGTGACTACCAAGACAAATTATTTTCTATAGGCGTGGTTTAGTTGTCAACAAATATTACCAATTTAACTTAACCATAACATGTTTTTTTCGATACTTCCCTTCCTTTGGGTGTTCAAACTTTTCTTACCACAGATCTAATAAACATACAAATATGAACTTATAAAATTTATAATAAATACAAACACTTGATCTCAAAATATTAATACTAATAATAACTATTAATTATCTCTGTTTTTCATTTTGTTTTAGTTAAATCAATTAATTTTGAATTTACTTTTTTGTATATATTTATATTGTATTGTCACTGTATTTGTTTTTGATGATGGAGTAAGAGCAGTTTACTGTTTGGGCTTATGCCTATTACTTACTCTTGGCAAGAATATTGTATGTATACTTTTTACTCTATAATAAATATTATTATTATTATAACAATATAAGTTATGTAACTTTTCAAGTCAGTTTCCACAAATTATTGCTACTTGGTAAGTTAATCATCTTCATAATTTTTTTCATCTATAAAGGCCTATGGTACCGGTACCGTACATTAATGTTCTCCGCCAACATCGTAGCAAGGTTCATAGGCCTAATTTATTCTCTAAACATGCCACAAATGCTTTAATAATATAATGTGTTTTTAGTGTCCACAGAGTGAATGAAATCACCCCCTCAGTGAACAGATTAAAATCTGCTTTGTTTTTCTCTTTTGTAGGGGTTTCATCCACTTTTATATCATTTCTTATTATTTTTAAATTTTATTAACAGTTTTATACACATAAACTAATAACAACACTTGTAATTATAAAGGCTATTAGATACTGTAAGAATACATACAAAAACCCAATCAATTTAAACTATGGAGTGGGGTTGTATAGCTAAGTGGTTAAGATGCTTTTGCCTTCTGATCCCAGGATGGGTTCAATTCCTGTAACTGCAGGAATTTTTCTCACGACTAAAAATAACTCCACTCCCTAAGCCTCAAAAAGCGGTTTAACTTATAAAGCATCATTCTCATCCTGTAAGCGGCGAGTGTACTTGCTGTTAGATGTGAAGGAAATTTAAAAAAAATTATAGTTCGTACGTAATACCTTTAATTTGGTCGTTTTTAGTAGGCCTACTGAATCAAGATATGTAAACTAAACGGGTACGATAGGACCTTAAACTATTTGTAGCGACGGTCATTATTTCAGTAGGGGCGTTACCGAAAAATATTCAGCTCTGGGATAAGGTTAAGTTAAATAGGATGATGTCAAGATTGAGTTGTATAGTTAGAAATTTATATCTTTTTGGATCATGATAATTATTTTTAAAATGCAAAATCATTCGATCAGTCTGTCATTAAAATCAATCAATTTGTCACAGTAGCATTTAATTTAAGGGCCTTAATTGTTAATATCATTTTAAAACCAGAATTATTTTAGAAATCAATAGGCATATGCAGGTAGTACTAAGAACGATCATCGGCATGAAAATGAATACATTTGGGAGATAACATCGTTAACAAATTACGTTATGACAGGCGATCTCTTTCATCCACCATACTGATATTAGGCCTACACAAAACAATTTTGTTAGATCAATTCGTGCGATTGTAGACGAGATCAGTCCGCATCGCTAGTTCCAAATAATTGCCCGCATTCATCCTTAATTAGGGGCCTAAAGCGGATTATAATTTTATATAGGCCTACTACGCTGTAAGCCATGATACCATAATATTTTACTTGAAGACTAATTTATCATCGCGAGCAAACAACGTTCGATGTAGCTAATCGCAAGAATACCGTTTCGTACTACAATGTTTACTTTCGACATTCGTGTTAGGATCCATTTGATGTCATTACGAAATTATTATTTGATAACAAAGCGTTAATTACGTCTATTTTCTCATCGATTCATGTCATATGCTATTACTCAATTTTTTATGTATGTATACGCACATAAGGCATATTTTCTGTAATACAAATGAGAAAAATTTACCTGACCGTTTTCAAGAGCAGAAACCTTGAATATTGAGAACTTAAAAAGTCATTAAAAGGCACTTCAGAAGCTGTCTCTTATACACATCTAGATGTGTATAAGAGACAGGCCACATGGAGCTACACCTGTATAGTAACATTATGTAAAAACATACCAATATGCAGAGTGGGCCTACATAAACAATTTGTACAAATTCAATAATAAAGCCCCAAATATGATTATGACTTAGTGTCTTTTTTGTGCTTTCGATTCTCGCTCAGGTTATACCAAGTAGTTGAGTGATCTTTTCGTAACCTTGGATCTGTATGTCGAAAACCTTTTATTTGCACTTCGGTAGCAGGTTATATCTATCTAGAAGTTTTGTGCTTTGTAGCTTACGTGTGTGCATGCACATGCTTAATTACTGTCCAAACATCCGTACTAAACCTACAATGATGCTGATAATGAGAATACAGTAATGATGATAATGATATTGATGATGATGATGATGATTATATTAAATGATAATAAGGCCTAATGATAATAATGATCATATAATAACAATACTACTACAACTACTACTACTACTACTACTACTACTACTACTACTACTACTAATACTACTACCAATAATAATAATAAATAATAATAATAATAATAATAGGAATAATAGGAATAATAGGAATAATAATAATAATAATAATAATAATAATAATAATAATAATAATAGGAATAATAGGAATAATAGGAATAATAATAATAATAATAATAATAATAATAATAATAATAATAATAATAATAATAATAATAAGAATAATAATAATAAGAATAATAATAATTTGAATAACAAAACGACCAAATGTTAGTGCCGATTCACCGTCCAGACGCGTGCAGAACTCCGGAAGAAATATATCGTAGTATCATTATTTTAAATGTCTTACCAATACTGGCATATTTTGAGTTCCTATTTATGTCTATTATACTATCATAACAAAAAAAACAAAAAAAAAATTTCACAATAACAGAAAGTCTAGAAAATATTGGACGAGGACTCACGCTACAAAAACATATGAGAATTCATTATTGAAAGACGAAGCAGTAACCTATTCAATATTATGCTTAAGAATAATTATTCTCTTATGGCAACACTTGCAGCATTTGGTTGACTGAGCTTCGCAGAATGATTATTTTCTTGGCAGATCCGTAGGTGGCGATGGTCGTCGATGTCCCGTCCTCCCAGCACCCTTAACATGTTAGAGCAGGGGCGGATTTAGAATGGGGGGGGGGGGCGCCTCTCCCTTTTGGAAACAAAAAAAAAAGAAAGAAAAACAAAAAAAAATGGATCGCCCAAAACGTTTCAGGGGTTAATTTCGGGCCCGGCCGTCTAGAGACAATTTCGCGGAGGCATGCCCCCGAGCCCCCTAGAATGGTGTTATCTCGATTGGTACCCACTTTCGGCCCCCTTTTGGAAATATCTTAAATTATGATTGCTGCCATTTTATGATTACAAATCCATACATTTATAACCCTGGTATCTCACAATTATGTGTTACACCAACTCAATTTTCAAAGAGCACAATTCAAAATAATTAAACTCAACTTTCTTTTTTTGACGTGTAATCACTCTTTAGGATTTTGTTAAACACTTTATACTTGTGGAAACTGGTCTTGTGTTTAGTATGTATTAGGTATTTTCTGCCTATTTCCCGTCCCTTTTCTTCATATTTGATCGACTCTTGTTCACCATGCAGTTAAAACTAAAACGTACAATTGTTGGCTCAAGAAAGCAAAGAGGCAAAAAAGTCGGGTTCCGACCCGTTGCCACCCGGCCTTTTGCCAGTACCCTAGGCCCGTTGCCACCCAGGTCTGTTGCCACCTGGCCATTTGCCGGCCGGCCCGATGCCAGCCGGCCTTTTGCCACCCCAGGCCTGTTGCTACCTAGGCCGTTTGCCACCCGGCATTTTGCCACTTTTGGGTAAAAAGCGAACATTATGCTGGGTTGTTTCTTACACGCAGATTTGTAATTGTGGATGCATATAATTTTACAACTTTATATTTCAATGGTGGAGTGAAATTGTTTTAATTAAATTTCGTGCTTTATTAATATCATAGAGAAAATAGTTCTCTATGTTAATATATAGGCCTACTTTTTATTCAATGCGTATAAAAAAGGCAATATTGTAGCGTCCAGTTTTATTATATTTTCACAAATTAAAAAACACATGGCAATATGTATTTATAAAATTTAACCACAGGCCTTTGTGTGTAGTGTATATGGTTGTTACAAACGTTTAATTAATCTAATTGAACTCAATTACATGGCCGGCGGAACCGGGGGGCCCAGGCCCCCCACTTTTTTGGCAAAAAAATATATAATGTCTGGAGATTTTTGTATGATCGGAAAGAAATGCAAGAAGGAGGGAAGAAGGAGGAGAAGGATGGGAAAGAGAATGTTTAACCAGTCCCCGACCGAGTTGCATTTTCTCGAAATTCACATTGGCGGATCTGGGGTAGGGGGTCATGAGTCCTGACCCCTCTCTTTGGCAACAAAAAAAAGAAAAAGGAATTCTAGGCCTACCTTTTCAGGACCCGTGAGCTGATTTTTAAATTTTTTTTCGTTACAATAAGAAAATTAGAATTTTGAAGGACATAAAAGTCATTAAAACACTTCAAATGTCGGGAAAGCTCATTTCCCACCATTTAGGAATCAAAATTTTCCCAGAACCCACGGACCATTTATTTATCGATTCATGGAAAAAAGAATACGCATGCAACTACTCATTTATTTATGTATGTATACACACATAAACTAAAAAATGAGAAAAATATACCTGACCGTTTTTAAGAGGGGAAAACCTTGAATTTTGAAGAACTTAGAAAGTAATTTAAAAGACATTTCAGAAGTCAGGAAAGCTCATTTTCCGCCATCTAGAAATCGAAATTTTCTCGGTGGAACCCGGACCCTCTTTTTTTGGGGGTTCATTGATTCATTGAATCATTTTCAAGAGGGGGAAAACCTTGATTTAAAAGTCATTAAAAAACACCTCAGAAATTGGGAAAGCTCATTTCCCGCCACCTAGGAATCATAATTTTACGGGGAAGAACCACAGGATCACAAGACTACGTATGCAATTACTCAATAAGGCATATTTACTGTAATACGAATGAGAAACATTTACCTGGCCGTTTTCAA
The DNA here is from genome assembly GCF_011630105.1 of Anneissia japonica. Lineage (NCBI taxonomy): Eukaryota > Metazoa > Echinodermata > Crinoidea > Comatulida > Comatulidae > Anneissia > Anneissia japonica. The sequence continues at coordinate 298,481 of NW_022693412.1, read as the reverse complement.
GAGCGGAAACCTTGAATTTTGAGAACTTAAAAAGTCATTAAAAGGCACTTCAGAAGTAAGGATTTTCTCATTTCCCGCCATCTTAAATCAACATTTTTTCCTGGGAGAACTAGAATCCCCCTTTTTTCTTTGGGGTTCATTGATTCATTGAATCGTTTTCAAGAGGGGGAACCCTTGAATTTTGAAGAACTTAAATTTATCACTTTATGGAAAAATAATAACCGAAAGGTCCATTGATTAATCTCAGACAAGATAGTATAATACATACTTTAAGTATCGAAATACACGCCATCGTGTCGGGATTCAATATTTCGACAGGAATGATGAAAAATAATACGTGTGCAACTACTCTTAAAAGACACCTCAGAAGTCGGGAAAACTCATTTTCTGCCTTCCAGGAATCAAAATAAAAAAAGGGATCCCCCTTTCTTTTTGGGATTTATGGATTCATGGAAAAAAATTCGTATGCAACTACTCATTTTTTTTTTTTTTTTTTTAATTTTTATGTAGGCCTATGTATACACACATATGCCCAATTTACTGTAATAACAATGGGAAAAATTACCTGACCGTTTTCAAGAGGGGAAAACCTTGAATTTTGAATAAATTAAAAGACACCTCAGAAGTCGGAAAAGCTCATTTCCCTCCATCTAGGAATCAAAATTTTCCCGGGGAAGGACCCTGGATCCCCTTTCGTTTTTGGGAAAAATGTTGACCCCACCCCCTAGATTTGATTCCAGATCTGCATGATTCATATTCCCATTCATCTTATAATTGCCCCCCCCCCCACTTTGAAAAACGTTCCGCCGGCCCTGATTTAGTTTAAATTTATTCCTCCTTGGTTTAAGGACGGTTTATGACAAGCTATATTTTCTCATGAGAAATAAGGTCAAGAATAAACTTTAGAATAAATTCTGGTAGATCTAGACTAAAACTTATTAATCTGATCGTTAACAGAACACTACAAAAAGACTGTAACTGTAAAATGCGCATTAACGATCTGAGCAAACTAATCCTCCAGTTGTTTATAACGTGACTAGGGCTATAATTGTTCATGATAGGTATTCACGCCGAATTACATTGCGTAGCCTTTATTTTGGACAGTCGGACAAATTAAAACTAATTCCTCCATGGTTGAACATTTCCCCACCCATGTTTTCCTATTGGTTAATATACCACTTAATGCTGTTATTTTTTTTGTTGACCAAAAAAGAAACACACTAACACAGATATAATACATTATACAGAGTCAGTTCAGTTCAGTTCAGTTTTTATTGGCACACACTTTTACAACAGTGGCACACACTATTCAGTGGTGCGTCCAGACTAACTAATAAAAAAAAACAATACAGTAAAATTGAACAAAAGTAAAAAAGGAAACGCAAAGGTAAACAGAAAAATTAGGGAGTTTAACATAATAGTAAAAGAAAGGTAAAACATCCCAGAAATACAAAATTCAAATCAAAGTAAAAACAAACAGCTTTACAGTAAAAAGCAAGAAAGAGATAAACAATTGATAAAAAAAAGTCAAAATCAAGATAATATGAAGCATAAGTGTACAGTATAATTGTACTTAATACATACACATACATATAAATATATTACATATAAATACACATACGTAAATATACACATTCATATATATACATGCATGCATATACACACATATAAATACACATACTAACAACTATATGAACACACACACCGAACACACACACACACACACACATATATATATATACACATACACATACACACACATATATATATACATATATACATATATATATATATATATATATACATATATACACATACACACACACATACATAATATATATATATATATATAAATATGCATACATACACACACAAATATACACATACACACATACATACATACATACATTCATACATACACCTATATATACATATATATATATATATATATACATATATACACATACACACACACATACATAATATATACACACATACATACATACACACACAAATATACACATACACACACACACATACATACATACATACACCTACATATACATATATATATATATACATATATATATATACATATATATATACATATATATATACATATATATATATACATATATATATACATATATATACATACACACACATGCATATACACATACATACACATACACATATACACACATACAATATACTTACATACATACACATACACACACCCACACATATAAACTCACATATACACGTACATACAAATATACATGCACACACACACACACACACAAACACTTGCAAGCATGCACAAAAACCTATATAAACAAAAACAAAACCGTACCTAAATAAAGTTAAATTAAATAAACCGTTAAGTAATAGCATTAAAGCGGGGGTATTAAGACAGGCATAATTCTTTGTATATATTACTTCTACAAATCCAAGCAGCACAGAGATATTGCTTACAATGACGGTCAAAAATGTCGCCCAATATCCCATTCTCATATAAGTTATCTAAAAACAAGTGATGTTTAAATTCTATAGAGCCATTTTCAAAGTCATCCCAAGAAGACCGGAGACCCCAATAATAAAGATCATTTTTTAAATTTCTAAAAGTATCATTTCTAATTATCTGCAGCCTGTTGCATCGAAATATAAAATGGTCAACAGTTTCTTTAGTATTATCATCGCATATTTTACATTTATCCGGAAAATAATTTGACCAAGATGATTTTCTTCCTTCAAGCTCTAGTGAGTTGGATCGGGCCTTAAATTTAAGATTGATTCCTTTAAAATTTGTTTTATCAAGAAGATAAGGTCCAAATTTTGGTTCTCCTTTATATTTTATATAGTCTCTAAGAGGTGACTTTAATTTTGCTCTAACATACCACTCTTTAGCGTCGGTCTTTTTGTTCTCTATTTTGCATGATTTTATCCAGCTATCATCATTTTCGATGTTATACACATTTAACATGTTGCATATGGCCATTTCCATCTTACAACTTTTTTTTCTTGCAGGATTGCTTTCAATAGTAACCTAAGCCATCTCTTTTCTTCCATATTTTTTAACCTGTTAAAATATGACAGTCTAAAATTATTTTGGATGGAGTCTAAGGATTGCCAGCCTAAATCCCCATATAAAGCTTCTTTTGCAACATTACGAGGACCTTTAAGTATAATTTTAGCCATCTGGTATTGTAAGTTTTCCAGCTTTTCTGTAGGGGTCTTGCCATTGCATAACCACACTGAACATGCGTAATTTATGGTTGGCAAACCAATAGACTTCCATAATAGGTTACCATAATAAATTCTGTTAAAGTCGTCTTGTTCATTGATTATAGATTTTATGTATGCTATAATTCTATTACCCTTTCTTACTACTCCATCGATATGGTACGTGTCGGTCAATGACCGTGATATGGTAACACCTAAGTATATATAATTATCACTTTCTGAAATACAATCATTTCCTAGTTTCCATTTCCTGTATTGATTTACTCGTTGTCCTGTTATGAGAACAGTGGATTTGTCTAAATTAAAAGATAACTTCCATTTCTCGGAAAAATCACTTGCTGCCTGTAATAGCATAATGAGGTCTCTCTCATTTTCACAAGTACCACGTCGTCTGCCCAAAACAGACTACCTATTTTTACATTATAAATGCTGACACCTAGTTTTCTTTCAATTATCATTTTGTTAAGTTCATTAATAAATATTAAGAACAGAATTGGAGAGAGAGAACAACCTAGTTTTACCCCTTCATTAATAGGGAATAATTCTGTTTCAAGATCATTGAATAACACTTTACACTTTACGTCAGTATATAGGTCTCTGATAATAATTAGCCAAACTTCACTTAATACCAAGTTGTTTGATTGCGAGTAGAAGTCTGTCTCTCCAGACCGTGTCAAATGCTTTCTTGAAGTCCTGGAAAGCTAAGTACGTTTTCTGGCCTTCTGCTTGGCGAGTGGCAATACGGTAATGCTTTTAAGAACAAAAATGTGGTCCTCACAGCGTCGGTCTTTTCTGAACCCGCCCTGTACCTCTGTTAGTGGATCATGGTCTTCAATAAAGTTTGACACGGTCTGGGAGATGATTCCGTTATACATCTTTGATACACACGAATTTAATGTGATGCCTCTATAATTATTGAGGTCTCTAGTGTCACCCTTCTTAAATAATGGAATTATTATACCTTTGCAAGGTTAGCAAGCCTTTTAAATAAATTAAATAATGATGTAGCCATTATGTCTCCTCCATTTTTAATCATTTCGTTTGTAATTGAGTCGATACCTGGGCTCTTATTATTTTTACAACAGGATATAGATTGGACTACATCTTCATATGAAAAGAATAGTTCATTTAGAGTTGGTTTAATGGTACTATCATCATGATTATCTATCTTCTCGAATATTTGGTTAGTTTTACCAATTCTGTCATTAATTTGCCCGATTACTAAAGTGAGTCACGAGTGAGTTTTTAATTATATTTGGGTCAGACGAGGTTGTGTCTGAACCTGGAATAAAAATTGATTTTACATTATTTGTGTGGTTTCTTCCTTTTAGTTCTGCCCAGAAATCATGTGACTGGGGACCCCCTTGTCCATTAGATTAGCGCATTTCTCTACTCTTCTTTGCATTATTTTACTCCTTATTAGTGCCTTGCAATCATTACGTTTTTTTGGTAGTCTTTCCATAGTGAATTACATTCTTCCTCATTAATGTTATGTTTTTATTTCTTGAATAGAGTCGATGTTTTCTACAGGCCTCTTTCCTAATGTTTATTGAATTATCGATTTTCTTGTCATACCACGCTTTACAATTACCATGATTTACTTTATATCCAATAGTATCTTCAGCTGCCGATATGACTTTCAATTTCCATTCATTCCAGGCTTCATTTTCATTGAAGTGTTGGGGGCTCCAATCTTCTAATTTATGTTTTAATTCATTTTGGAAGGGCTCCCAATTTTGATCCTTAGTTATGTTCCAGTATAATTTATCTGCTTTAGTATGCTTGAAATTGTGATTAACGGACGTGTTATCTAATTTTAGGATTAACATGTTATGGTCACTACCAATATGGTACAACCCAAGTTCATCAATTATAAATTCGTGTGTAACATCATATACATTCTGTGATACTAAAACATAGTCAATGACACTTTTCTGGTTTTTTTTTAAACCAAGTATATGTACCTGTGCATTTATCACTTCCGTTAAGCATAGTTAGTTCTCCGTCATCACACAGATCAATTAAGCCTTTGCCGTTATAATTAATACAATAGTCAGCACCTTCAATAGTTGACCCAATTTTACCGTTAAAGTCGCCTATAATAATTATTTTGGGATCCTCATATATTTCCCTGATTGTAATAGTTTCTGCTAAGAGTGAAATATACAATTCATCCGTCAGTATTTTATTTGTTCCATCACATGGGAAGTAGACAATGGCTAAAAAGTAGAACGAGTTAGCCGAATCATTTAATTGGAGTTTAATCCATATTCTTTCTAAAGTGTCTGATTTACTATCCAATATGTTATCATCGATAATTTTAATGTTATCTTTTATGAGAAAAGCAACACCTCCTTGGCTTTTCTTTAAGTTGTTACATCTATTTTTCCCAATCCAATTGTAGCCATGCAATGTAATGCATTCTTGGTCTTTTAGAAATGTTTCCGCCATCCCAAATATACTAATATTATTTCTTTCAATAAATTTCTTTATTTCATATTTTTTACTTTTAAACCCACGAACATTGTTGTAGGCCAATTTTAGATTAATATGTATTTTGGGCTTGTTCTTCTTGCTTCGTCTAACACGTCTACGACCATTGTGTTTCCCAGTGCTTACATTGTTTATTATGCTAGGTCTAGGTTCTTTTTCAGCACAATCTGAATCGTTAGAGTTATAAAGAGATTTATTGTTATCTAAGTTAAGTTTATTAATTAACTCAGTTAAAATATTATAATTACTGATCACATTACCCCACAATTTCTTCCTGTTACCAGGAACAGCATTATCTTCATAGCTGGACCTCTAATGAGTTCTGCAGGCGTTCTGTTTGTGGCCAAGTTGATTACATGTACGGCATCGTACTGGACGGCCATGTTTACAGTTTTTCATGTGATGATTTTGTTCGCCACAAAAGTAACACGCTGCCAGTTGGTTGTTTGTTCTTGGCGTTCCTGATTTCATATTATGTCGGTTGTAGATTCTGCGTTCCCTAGGGATTGTACTTTCCTGATGGTTTGAATATTTGTTTCGTATAATTGGGTGAATTCGATCAATGTTTTTTAGGAGTTTCTTAGTGCCATAGATGCTGAGGTGAAGTCCGCTCCTATTAAAGGATCCACAGTCACAATCATTATTGCTTGGTTTAAATGTATCATCATTGTTGATTATGTGACAGTTATTATTTGTCGCTACTTCTTTTATGCTCATATTAAGTTTTTCTACGTTCAGTTGGTAACCAGCGTTATCAGTTCTTGGGCACAATGTTGATAGAATAACCTTTGTATTTGGCGCCTTTGTTCACTTCCTGGATCAATGCTTCGTACTCGTTTCTCGCTTCATCTAGGATTACGTCATTGGTGGAACAATTGTTTGTACCTACATGTACAATAATAGTTAAACCCTGTTTAATAATGGACTCTTTTATATCTTTAATCATTCCACCACGGATGCAGGATACGCTTGTATTATTGAGCCCTCTTTCATTTATGTTTTTGATGATAGAATCACCAACGAGAAGGGTGCTGTTAGCCATTAATTCTGTGTCACTTTATGTAACGTCTAGATGTGTTTCATTCTCTTTTCTTTGTAATTTGTCAGTTAATTTCTTCAATAGATTAGACTGATCATTCAATTTGGCCTGTAGATTCTCATTTGCTGCTTCTAGCACAGAGTAGTTTTCGAACATTTTGCTTATTATCTCGTTCTGTTGCTTTATTTTGTCTTGTAGCGATGAGATAACGTTAGAGATATTCCTGCATTTGTCGCAAAACCAAGTGGATCTTTTCCCTGGGTTGAGGCCAACACACTGTGTATGGTAGTCATGTTGACATAATGAGCACTCGATTAGTTACACCCTTTTGGTGTATGATTAAGCGAACAGTTCTCCAAACACTTAATTTTCTGGGATGTAACTTGTGTTGGTGGTGCTATTTTAGAAGGTGTTTTGGCGGCACCAATATTACTGTTGGTACAACTACTACTACTAGCCATGGCTTTTGATCAGGCTAATGATTTGTAGTACAAGTATAAAATAGGTTCGTAGGAATCTACACTTAGCAATAAAGAAAAATGATGTCAAGTTACTTAGGCAATCCAGTCTTAAAATTGTCCGTTTTCGAATAACAAAAAACGGTGGTCAATAGACGCCTTTGTTGCAGTCTATTGCCAGGTGGCAACGGGCCAGGTGGCAAAAAGCCATGTGGCAAAAGGCCAGGTGGCAACAGGCCGGGTGGCAACGGGCCTAGGGTGGCAACGGGCCGGGTGGCAACGGGCCTAGGATGGCAAATGGCCGGGTGGCAAAAGGCCGGGTGACAATAGGCCGGGTGGGAAAAGGCCGGGTGGCAACGGGCCAAGTGGCAACAAGGCTAGACCCAAAAAAATTTGCAGAAATCCTGTAAAGATTTATTTGCTCTTACAAGCTCGACAATAGAAAATAACTTAGTTTTCTCTTAAAGTTTATATACAATGATAAAAATCCTTAATTGAGCCAACTACCTAAATTAGTTAAACTTTTTATTAAGAACTCACCCACATCTTTATATTTGCATAAGTAATTAAAATTATTTATTGAGCAGATTAATCTCACTGATAAACAATTGTACTACATTCGGCTGGTGCATATGAACTTCTATTTGACATAATTTCATTATTTTCTTTCCAAAAAAAACACAAAACATAATAAACGTTACTAGCACCTCATATCAACTTTTGAATGGTGAAAATCGGCTCAGTATAACTCATTTTACCGAGTACAAAATTTAAGTTAATAGAACCATGGAGGAAATATATTAAGATGAACATACTGCCATTACATCTTCTAATTTCCCCCCACCCTTGTATTTAGGTTCACGCTACAGTACACACAATAAGCCTACAACTTTGGATAGCAGAGTTCCGTACGAGTGATTCAGCCCACATCTTTATATGTCTGAGTTAACGCATGAATGGTTTTATGGACCTTCTCAGGACTTTTTCCCTACCCCACATCTTTATATCTAATTTTGCTGAGAGTTCCGTTTGAACAATTTCGTGTAACTTTTGGTATCTGCGCATGACATGTTTCCATTGCAGGATTTATATGTGTTGAGAAGTTAAGCATAATCTCGAAGAGAAGCCGGCAGCTGACTCTCCGGAGTTTTAGAAGATATTTTTATTTTGTATTTTTATATATATATATATTTTTTTCTTTTTAAGCTGCTGGTACC